>NW_005871067.1:8644853-8647954 GCF_000147115.1 Myotis lucifugus | reverse complement strand
CTCCAGTAGACAGCATATATATGGGTCATGTTTTCTTATTCATTCACTCACTGGATGTCTTTGATTGGAACATTTAATCTATTTATGTTTTAGTGGTTATTATTGATAGGGACTTGTTTGTAGCCATTTCTGTACTTTATGCTTGTATTCCTTCCTCCCTTTCTATTTCTTCTTTTTTTCTTCTGTTGACTGTTTTTGTTTTGTTTTTTTTTTTTTTTTGGTTTTTTATCTTTATTGTTCAGTTTATTACAGAGGTTCCTTTTTCCCCCTCCCACAGCTTCTCCACCTGGTACCCACCCCACTCCAGGCCTTCCTCCCCCCCACTGACTTTGTTCATATGTGTAAGCTCTTTGTCCAATCTTTTCCCACACACCCCACAACCACTTCCCCCCAAGAATTGTCAGTCCACTCCCTTTTCATACCCCTGATTCTATTACATTCACCAGTCTGTTCTGTTCATTGGGTTTTTTATTCATTTGATTTTTAGGTTCACTTGTTGATAGATATGTATTTGATGTCACTTTGTTCATAATTTTTTATCTTTATCTTTTTCTTCTTCTTCCTCTTCTTAGAGAATACACTTTAGCATTTCATATAATACTGGTTTGGTGGTGATGAACTCCTTTAGCTTTTTCTTGTCTGTGAAGCTCTTTATCTGACCTTCAATTCTAAATGATAGCTTTGCTGAGTAATCTTGGTTGTAGGTTCTTGCTATTCATTACTTTGTATATTTCTTGCTACTCCCTTCTGGCCTGCATAGTTTCTGTTGAGAAAAATGCTGACAGTCATATGGGTACTCCCTTGTAGGTAACTAACTGTTTTTCTCTTGCTGCTTTTAAGATTCTTTGTCTTTTGCTCTTGGCATTTTAATTATGATGTGTCTTGGTGTGGTCCTCTTTGGATTCCTTTTGTTTGGGGTTCTCTGCGCTTCCTGGACTTGTAAGTCTATTTCTTTCACCAGGTAGGGGAAGTTTTCTGTCATTATTTCTTCAAATAGGTTTTCAATATCTTGCTCTTTCTCTTCTTCTGGCACCCCCATAATTCGGATGTTGGTACGCTTGAAGCTGTCCCAGAGGCTCCTTACACTATCTTCATATTTTTGGATTCTTTTTTCTTTTTGTTTTTCCGGTTGGGTGATTTTTGCTTCTTCGTATTTCAAATCTTTGACTTGATGCGTGGGATTCTCTAGTCTGCTGTTGTATCTCTGTATATTATTCTTTATTTCAATCAGTGTATGCTTAATTTCTGATTGTTCCTTTTTCATATCCTTAAGGGTCTCACTGAATTTCTCAGAGGTTTCTAGAAGATTCTTGAGTAACCTTATAAACATGGTTCTGAACTCTATATCCAGTATTTTGTTTTCATCCATTTCTTTTATTTGTGACTTCTTTGTCTCTGCATTTTGGCTGCTTCCCTATGTTTGTTTCTATGTACTGGGTAGCTGCTAAGACTCCTTGAGTTGATAGAGTGGCCTTGTGTGGTAGGTGTCCTATAAGGCCCAGTGGCTCAGCCTCCCCAGTCACCTGAGGTGGACGCTCTTGGTACACCCCTTGTGGGCTGTGTGCACAGTCTTGTTGTAGTTAACCCTTGATTGCTGTTGGTATTCCACTGGGAGGAATTGACCTCCAGGCCAATTGGCTGTGATGACTAGCTGTGTCTACACTGGAAGATCTGTTGCACAGGAGACACCCTTTGGGGCAGGACTCGCTTCAGTGGGGCTTTGGTGCTCACTGAGTCTGCCTCTTGAGTGTGTCTCTTATGGATGTGAAGAGTTGTAATCCAGTATGGTCTCACTCTGGCCACTGGTTGCATTGGCTCTTGGATTTCCAAGGAGGTGCAAGGTCAGCCGCTGTCTGGGGCCACCCAGCAGGAGCTACATAGACAACTGAAGATTTCTCCTCTTTGTACAGGGTTTGGAAGTGCCCAGACGGGGCCCAGCTTTAAAGCAAGGCAGGCTGCTGCTGCCAGGCCTTGGGCCTTCTTTTGGAAGCTCTGGAGCTCTCTGACCCAGCTGCAGCTTGACAGGTATTAAGCGGAGAAAGGACAGGCCATTCATAAGCAAAAGCCGAAGTGCACAGCTTGGGTGGGGTTGTAAATTGGGTGGGGCGGGGTGTCTGGGAATCACCAGGGCAGAGCAAACAGCAATGGCTGCCTGTCAGCCCTGCACCGGAGAGGTCCCTGCATCTCCATGTCCTGCGCCCCCGTCCAGGAACAGTGATTGTTGTGAGCACCTCTGAGAGAAAGCCACCCTCACATTCCTGTCCCAATGCCAGACAGTTCAGTTTCTCCCCATGTGTCTGGGTCCCCCAGAGTCTCACCCAAAAATGGGGTTCAGAGCAAGTAGGAGCTTGTATCTCTCTCCCGGTTAAAAGAGCAGCACATCCAGGTGCCAGCACTTTCCATGCCTCTGCACCTCTTACCAGTTTCAATGCACTTTCTTCACCTCTCTAGTTGTGGAACTTCCACTCAGCCAGCTTTCCTGCGGTTCTGGGTGGTAGTTGTTCTGCCTTTTAGTTGTAATTTTCATGTGGTTGTGAGAGGCAGCAAGTATAGGTGTTTACCTATGCCTCCATTTTGGTTCTTCTCCTCTATTTCTTATTTTCACAGCATTCCCTTTGGCATTTCTTGCATTGCTGGCTTGGTAGTGGTAAACTCCCTTAGCCTTTTTTTGTCTGCAAAGCTTCTGATTTTCCCTTCAATTTTGAATGATAGCCTTGCTGGATATAGTATTCTTGGATTCAGTCCTTTGCTTTGCATCACTTTATATACCTCCTTCCATTCCCTTCTGGCTTGATGTGTTTCTGTTGAGAAATAATTTGATTATCTGATGGGGGATCCTTTGTAGGTAACTCTCTGTCTCTCTCTTGCAGCCTTTAAGATTCTCTCTTTGTCGTTAACATTTGCCATTGTAATTTTGACATGTCTTGGTGTGGGTCTTTTGGGATTCATCTTGCTTGGGACTCTCTGTACTTGTGTAACTTTTTTCTTCCCCATATCCGGGAAGTTTTGTCATTATTTCTTCAAATAGATTTTCTAATCCTTGCTGCCCTTCTTGTCCTTCTGGCAGCCCTATTACATGTATGGTTCTTCGTTTCATGTTT
>NW_005871067.1:8640156-8644107 GCF_000147115.1 Myotis lucifugus | reverse complement strand
TGAACTGTATGACCATTACTCTGAATTCTTTTTCTGTCATGTTACATGCTTCCATTTCACTTATTTCCCTTTCTTGGCAACTCCTCATTTTTCTTTCCTCTGGGGATTGTGTCGTCTCCCCTTTCTGACTATCACCAGAAGGTTCAAACATTGAGTTGCGTGGGCCTGGGCCATGAACAGTGGGAGCTTCACACCACCAAAGTGTCACTGAAGAGCTCCGACACCAAGACATGTGGCTGCCGTGGGTTGCTGGGAGCCACGCTCGCCCAGGATCAGAGTCACCGGCACTCAGTGTGGCCTTGTGCATGCACCTAGAATCAGGGACCCTGCCTGTGCCACACTAAAACATAGACCCCGCTGGCATGTGCTGATAATCAGAGTCCCCTAGCGTGTGCCAGGAGTCAGAGTTCCCCTGTGCCCACACCAACAATCGAGTATCAGAGTCTCTGTTGCTTGGTGCGGCCTCGCGCCAAGAATCAGGGTCCCTGTGTGTGCATGTGCCAAGAATTGGAGTCACTGGCTCTTAGTGTGAATGCACTGGGAATCTGGGATCCCAGGTGCACGCTATGAGAAACAGAGTGACGTCACTGGTGCTCAGTGCTGCCTCTCGCGCAGAGAAACAGGGTCCCCAGTCTGCTTGGGGGATCGGTTGCACAGTAGCACTGTGTCAGCAGGAGGTCCATTCCTGTGCTGTGAAAAACAGACTTGCGTGTGTGCTTGCCCAGAATCAAAATCAGGTGGCACTGCCGCCCTGTGTGGGCATGGGGTTTGGTCGCCTGATTTGCGATTGCGTTGCAGGGAACAGATTCTCAGTGTTAGCGCATGCCCAGGCTCAAATTTCTGTAGTGGAGCTGCGGCCCTGTGCGAGGGGTGGGTCTAGCAGTTCCCATGGCACTGCCACGAGCCTGCGGGAAGGGGGATGGGCTCTGTGACTAACAGAAATCTGCAGCCAGGATGTCTGGATTCTTGGTGTCTGTAGGTCTGCAGCTGTGGTCACAGGTCTCTGTCCCCAGTGGCTGCAGGGTCCCTGTTTGCGTCTGAGACCAGACTGGGTGGTGCTGAGGCCAGGATCCCAGTCTCAAGCAGCTCTGTTTCTCAAGATGGCGTGGTCTCTGTGCCCACGCTGGCCACCCCCGGAGTGTCTGCGGTGGCAGTGGAGCTCCACTGTCTAAGACTGCCCAGTTTGGCCACCACTTGGAAAACCTGCAGGATCTAACTGTCCCTAGCTCATACACACACACACACCACATGTCCACACACTCCTCTATCGCTCTCTCACACTCTCACACTCTCTCCCTCCCTACCTTCCTGTCGGTCACCATCTTCGGATCCCAATAAATGACTTTAAATGTAAATGGATTACATGCTCTAATCAAAAGACATAGGGTAGCTCAGTGGTCAGCAAACTGCGGCTCATGAGCCACATGCGGCTCTTTGGTCCCTTGAGTGTGGATCTTCCACAAAATACCATGTGCTGGCGCGCATGTACAGTGCGATTGAAACTTCGTGGCCCATGCGCAGAAGTCGGTATTTTGTGGAAAAGCCACACTCAAGGGGCCAAAGAGCTGCATGTGGCTCACGAGCCGCAGTGTGCCGAACACTGGGGTAGCTGAATAGATTAAAAAAAACATGACCCATACATTTTCTGTCTACAAGAGACCCACATCAAAACAAAGGAGTAACACAGACTGATAGTGAAGGGATGGAAAAATATTTTTCGGCAAATGAAAAAAAAAGGTTGGGTAGCAATACTTATGTCTGACAAAATAGACCTTGCTGGAGGCTAAAGCAAACAGCAGTTAGAATGCAAAAACAAACATTGGAAGGCCAATGACATTGATATTCCGCAGAACTGAAAATCAGAATAAAACTACCCTGCTGTGGGATCAATGGCTCAAGGCAATTTCCTAACCTGATAATCCTTACATTGTTTACCAAACTTTACCTTTGATCTGCCTGTATGCATTGCTAATGGGAAAATGTGTATTCAAGTACATAAAGAGCAGACCAGGCCAGAGGTCGCTGGGCCAATTCAGGAATGAGGTCTCCACCTGGCCCCCCAATGCATTCCTAATTCATATTTGTTGTATAGCATTTTCACTTGTGCATCAGCCCCTCCGTCAGATCCTGAACCTCACCAGGAAGGTCATGGCAAGACCTCAAAGTGAAGGCCATTAGAATAGATAAAGAGGGCCACTACATAATACTAAATGGAGCAATTCAACAAGAGGATATAACTCCGGTAAACATATATGCACCCAATACAGGAGCACACAAATACATAAAAAAAACTTCTAGAGGATATCAAGGGACATATTGACAGCAATACAAACATACTAGGGGACTTTAACACCTCAGTGACACCACTGGATAAATCATCTAAACACAAAATCAGCAAAGAAACAGCAACCTAAATGACTCACTAGATCAGATGGAATTAATAGACATCTTCAGAACAATTCACCCCAAAGCTACAGAACATATATTCTTCTACAGTACACATGGGACATTTTCAAAGCAAAGTATCTTCAAATTAGAGAAGAGAGAAATCATATCAAGCATATTCTCAGATCACAACAGCATAAAATTAGAAATCAACTACAATAAGAGCAATAAAAAAATTAAACAGTTGGGGGCTAAACAATGCTATTAAACAATGATTGGGTTACCAAAGAGATCAAAGAAGAAATAAAAAGCATCATGGTAACAAATGACAATGAAAACACAACATTCCAAAATAAATGGGACACAGTGAAAGCACTCCTGAAAGGGAAGTTCATAGCTCTACAGGCCTACCTAAAAAAAAAAAAAAAAAAAACACACACACACAAGAAAAACTGGTAATAAATTATCTAAGCCTGCAATTTAAAGAATTAGAAAGAGCAACATGAAAAGCCCAGAGCAAGCTCTCTCGGGACCAAGATGGCGGCGTAGGTAAACACCGGAGACCGCTGCCGCAAACAACCATTTCAAAAATACAACTAAAAGACGGAACGGACATCACCCAGAACCACAGGAAGGCTGGCTGAAGAGAGATTCTACAACTAGAAGGAAAGACAACGCAGAGGAGGCTCAGAGGAGGTGCAGTGTGGAAAATACAAAGGTACCGAGGTGCGCGCGAAAGCGGGCTGGTGGCTGAGGGCGCGGTTGTCGTTTTCGGTCGGGAGTGAGTCTCAGACTCTGGGCTCCAGATCCGGGCGAGTCTCTAGGGACCCAGACTCAAACGGGAGAAGCGGGATTATCCGGCATCAGTTGGAACCGGAGGGCAGCTTTCTCTCCGAGGTTTGCAGCGGCTGCCGGGGTTCTGAGAAGCAGAGCCTCTGGTAACGGGACTGAGAGCAGCCATAACTGCTCCCTCTGCCCGCCCTGTTGATCCCGCCCCACCCAAGCCCTGCGCAGAGCCATTTGCCGGATCGCCTCAGGCAAAGGCTAGATTAGCACCTCCCAGAGGACAGAAGTTTTCCACACAGCTGATTCTCGCAGCCAGTCAGCCTGGTGGTCAAATCCCTCTAGTATTAACTACAACAATCTGGGCTTAACTAGAACAAGACTGCGCACAAAGACCACAAGGGGGTGCACCAAGAAGGCATAAAAAATGCGGAGACAAAAAAACATGACAGAAATGGAGGATATGGAGCTAAAAATCGCAATTTTGAGGGTTTGCAAAAAACTCGAGGAGAGCCTCACGAAAACTAATGAGACCCTCGATGCTACGATAAAGAAACTAGAAATTAAGCATACACGGACTGAAATAAAGAATATTATACCCAATAGCAGACCAGAGGAGCGCAAGAATCAAGTCAAAGATTTGAAATACGAAGAAGCAAAAAACACCCAACCAGAAAAGCAAAATGAAAAAAGAATCCGAAAATACGAAGATAGTGTAAGGAGCCTCTGGGACAGCTTCAAGCGCACTAATATCAGAATAATAGGGGTGCCAGAAGATGAGAG
>NW_005871067.1:8617503-8640056 GCF_000147115.1 Myotis lucifugus | reverse complement strand
AATGGCTCAAGGCAATTTCCTAACCTGATAATCCTTACATTGTTTACCAAACTTTACCTTTGATCTGCCTGTATGCATTGCTAATGGGAAAATGTGTATTCAAGTACATAAAGAGCAGACCAGGCCAGAGGTCGCTGGGCCAATTCAAGAATGAGGTCTCCACCTGGTCCCCCAAAGCATTCCTAATTCATATTTGTTGTATAGCATTTTCACTTGTGCATCAGCCCCTCCGTCAGATCCTGAACCTCACCAGGAAGGTCATGGCAAGACCTCAAAGTGAAGGCCATTAGAATAGATAAAGAGGACCACTACATAATACTAAATGGAGCAATTCAACAAGAGGATATAACTCCGGTAAACATATATGCACCCAATACAGGAGCACACAAATACATAAAAAAAACTTCTAGAGGATATCAAGGGACATATTGACAGCAATACAAACATACTAGGGGACTTTAACACCTCAGTGACACCACTGGATAAATCATCTAAACACAAACTCAGCAAAGAAACAGCAACTTAAATGACTCACTAGATCAGATGGAATTAATAGACATCTTCAGAACAATTCACCCCAAAGCTACAGAACATATATTCTTCTACAGTACACATGGGACATTTTCAAAGCAAAGTATCTTCAAATTAGAGAAGAGAGAAATCATATCAAGCATATTCTCAGATCACAACAGCATAAAATTAGAAATCAACTACAATAAGAGCAATAAAAAAATTAAACAGTTGGGGGCTAAACAATGCTATTAAACAATGATTGGGTTACCAAAGAGATCAAAGAAGAAATAAAAAGCATCATGGTAACAAATGACAATGAAAACACAACATTCCAAAATAAATGGGACACAGTGAAAGCACTCCTGAAAGGGAAGTTCATAGCTCTACAGGCCTACCTAAAAAAAAACACACACACACACACACACACACACAAGAAAAACTGGTAATAAATTATCTAAGCCTGCAATTTAAAGAATTAGAAAGAGCAACATGAAAAGCCCAGAGCAAGAAGAAGGACGAAAATAATAAAGATCAGAGGGAAAATAAGTGGCATAGAGACAGAAAAAAAAATACAATAAAAAAGATCAGTAAAACCAAGAGTGAATTCTTTGAAAGGATAAACAAGATTGAAGAACTTCTAGGCAGGCTCACCAAGAAACAAAGAGAGAGAACCGAAATAAACAAAATCACAAATGAAAGAGGTGTGCGACCACCAGACCCCACAGAAATACAAAGGATTATTTTAAAAAATACTATGAAAAACTATACTCCAACAAAATGGACAAGCTAGACGAAATGGACATATTCTTAGAAAAATACAAGCTTCCAAAACTCAATCAGAAGAATAAAAAAACCTGAATAGGCTGATAACTACGGATGAAATTGAAACAGTAATTAAAAAATCCTCCAGCAAACAAAAGCCCTCTTCCTGACCAATTAACAGGAGACTTCTACCAAACATTCAAAGAAGAACTAAAACCTATATTCCTCAGACTAGTCCAAAAAATTCAAGACAAAGACACACTTCAAAGCTCTTTCTATAAAGCCAGCAATACCGTAATTCCAAAACTAGATAAAGTCACCACAAAGGAAGAGAACTACAG
The DNA here is from genome assembly GCF_000147115.1 of Myotis lucifugus. NCBI lineage: Eukaryota > Metazoa > Chordata > Mammalia > Chiroptera > Vespertilionidae > Myotis > Myotis lucifugus. Next base: position 8,638,440 of record NW_005871067.1, on the reverse strand, counting down.
GCCAATGTCCCTGATGAGCATAGATGCTAAAATCCTCAACAAAATTCTAGCAAATTGGATCCACCATTTCATTAGAAAGATCATACACCATGAAAAAGTAGAATTTATTCTAGGGATGCAAGGAAGGTACAATATCCACAAATCAATAAATGTGATACATCACATAAAGAAATTGAGACACAAAAATCACATATTCATATCAATCGATGCAGAGAAAGCATTTGACAAAATCCAACAACCTTTCTTGATTAAAAACGCTCAACAAGGTGGGACTAGAAGGATCATACCTCACCATAACAAAAGCCATATATGACAAATACACAGCCAACATCATACTCAATGGGCAAAAACTAAAACCTTTTCCCCTAAGAACAGGAACAAGACAGGATGCCCACTCTCACCACTCCTGTTCGACATAGTACTGGAAGTACTAGCCATTGCGATCAGACAAGAAAAAGAAATAAAAGGCATCCATAATTGAAAAGGAAGAAGTAAAACTGTCCTTATTCACAGATGACATGATACTGTACATAGAAAACCCCAAAGACTTCATCAAAAAACTACTAGACTTAACAAATGAATTCGGCAATGTAGCAAGATACAAATATAACACCCAGAAGTAGTTGGCTATTCGATACACCAATGATGAATTCACAGAAAGAGAAATTTAAAAACAATCCCATTTACCATTGCAATAAAAAAAATTAAGATGCCTAGGAATAAACAAGGAGATAAAGGACCTGTACTCAGAAAATTTCAGGACGCTAAAAAAAAGAGATAGAGGAAGACATGAACAAATGGAAGAATGTACCATGTTCAAGGATTGGTAGAATCAACATCATTAAAATGCCCATACTACCCAATGCAATCTATGAATTCAATGCAATCCCCATTAAAATACCAGTGGCATACTTCAAAGACCTAGAACAAATTCTCCAAAAATTCATCTGAAATAAAAAAAGACCCCGAATAGCTGCAGCAATTTTGAGAAAGAACAATGTTTGAGGGGTCACAATACCAGATATTAAGCTATACTACAAAGCCACTGTTCTCAAATTTGCCTGGTACTGGCACAAGAATAGACATATAGAGCAGTGGAACAGAACAGAGAACCCAGAAATCAACATAAGCCAGTATGCTCAATTAATATTTGACAAAGGAGACAAGAGCATAAAATGGAGTCAAGACAGCCTCTTCAATAAATGGTGTTGGGAAAATTGGACAGATACTTGCAAAAAATGAAACTAGACCACCAACTTACACCATACACTAAAATAAACTCCAAATGGATAAAGGACTTAAACGTAAGATGGGAAACCATAAAAATCTTAGAAGAAGCCATAGGCAGCAAAATAGCAGACATTTGTCGTAGCAATATCTTTACCAATACAACTCCTAAGGCAATGGAAACTAAGGAGAAAATAAACAAATGGGACTATATCAAAATAAAAAGCTTCTGCACAGCAAAAGAAACCATCTACAAAACAACAAGAAAGCCCACTGCATGGGAGAATATATTTGCTAATGTTATCTCTGATAAGGGTTTAATCTCCAAAATTTACAGGGAACTTATACAAGTTAACAAAAGTAAGATAAACAATCCAATCAAAAAATGGGCAAAGGACCTAACTAGACACTTTCGAAAGAGGACATTAAGAAAGCGAAGAGACATATGAAAACATGCTCAAAGTCACTAATCATCCAAGAGATGCAAATCAAAACAACAATGTGGTACCAGCTCACACCTGTCAGAATGGCTATCATCAACAAATCAACAAATGACAAGTGCTGGCAAGGGTGTTGAGAAAAAGGAACCCTCATGCACTGCTGGTGGGAATGCAGACTGGTGCAGCCCCTATGGAGAACAGTATGGAGTTTCCTCAAAAAACTAAAAATGCAACTCCCATTTGACCCAGTGATCCCAATTCTAGGAATATATCCCAAGAACTCAAAAACACCCATCAGAAAGAATATATGCACCCCTATATTCACAGCAGCACAATTTACAATAGCTAAGATTTGGAAACAGCCTAAGTGCCCATCAGCAGATGAGTGGATTAAAAACCTATGGTACATCTATACAATAGAATACTATGCACCTTTAAAAAAGAAAGAACTGTAACCATTTGCAACAGCATGGATGGACCTAGACTCACAGTGATGGTGAATCTTTTGAGCTCGGCATGTCAGCATTTAAAAAAACCCTAACTTAACTCTGGTGCCGTGTCACAGATAGAAATTTTTTGATATTTGCAACCATAGTAAAACACTTAAAATTTTGATATTTATTTTATATATTTAAATGCCATTTAACAAAGAAAATTCAACCAAAAAATTGAGTTCGCGTGTCACCTCTGACACGCATGTCATAGGTTCGCCATCACTGACCAAGAGAGCACTATGCTAATCAAAATAAGCCAGTCAGAGAAAGATAAGTATCACATGATCTCATTCATATGTTTAATCTAATGACCAACATAAACTGATGAACAAAAATAGACCCAGAGACATAGAAGCACTGAACAGACAGTCAAACTTCAGAGGTAAGGCAGGGGAGGGTGGAGGGAGAGAAGAGATCAACCAGAGAACTCATATGCGTATATGCATAACCCAAGGACACAGACAGTGAGTGGTGAAGGCTTGCAGGGGAGGGGTGGGAGAGGGCAATGGGGGAAAAAAGGGACATATATAAAACTTTCAACAATAAAGATAAATTTTTTAAAAATATATTTTATTGATTTTTTACAGAGAGGAAGGGAGAGGGACAGAAAGTTAGAAACATCGATGAGAGAAACATTGATCAGCTGCCTCCTGCACACTCCCTACTGGGGATGTGCCTGCAACCAAGGTACATGCCCTTGACCGGAATCAAACCTGGGACCCTTGAGTCTGCAGGCTGACGCTCTATCCCAGGGGTCCTCAAACTTTTTAAACAAGGGGCCAGTTCACTGTCCCGTTGGAGGGCCGGACTATAGTTTAAAAAAAAACCATGAACAAATTCCTATTCACACTGCACATATCTTATTTTGAAGTAAGAAAACAAAACGGGAACAAATACAATATTTGTATTTGCACGTGGCCCGTGGGCCGTAGTTTGAGGACCCCTGCTCTATCCACTGAGCCAAACCGGTTAGGGATAAAGATAAATTTTTAAAAAGATTAGATTACTTCTATGCTTTGTAAAATTGTTTGGTAAACCAGCATTCATAATATTAAACAAAGTAATATTTTAGAATTGTATTTGAGTTTTAATTATTTAATCCCAATTAAGCCATGAGTCTTTCGAGAAAATAAAATTATATTTGAAAATTCTGCATATCTTATAAAGATGAATTAAAAGCACAACTTCAACTTCATTACCTCAAATTATCATTAGGAGGAAAAACTCCAGACAAAAAAATATTTAAAATGCAATAATAAATACCAAGCAATTTAGGTATAATAAAGGATATTTTTTAACCTGAAAAAAAAGGTACCCAAAACACAGTTTGTTCTCATTAGCCAAGGTTCAAAAATGAAACTACACAAATGAATCAAGCACACAGCTCTTTTTAGTGTTTAGTCTATTTCTGGAGGCTAAGAATGTTTGTCCAAATGATGGCTCTGGGTTGTCACTCAATTCAATTGTTGGAAATGAAACTCCCAGCTTTTGAGAGTTGCCCAAACTATAAATTCTAGGCACAACATTGCTCTGTAAAATATATTCCTAAAAATAATTTTTCTGAATTATATTCTGCTGTTCTCACACACAAAAACAGTGATAATTCTAAATGTGCTACTTCTATATCATGTACTTCAGGAATCTGAACAGGCAGAAACAACCAGAGTTAACAGCATGGTGGATTAATGGTGAATTCAGCCAGGATTCTCTTCTTGCAAATCTGACTGAGGAAGTATTTACAGACTGGAAAACCAGTTTTTAAAATGGCAATGCCGCCGAACCGGTTTGGCTCAGTGGATAGAGCGTCGGCCTGCGGACTGAAGGGTCCCAGGTTCGATTCCGGTCAAGGGCATGTATCTTGGTTGCGGGCACATCCCCACTGGGGGGCGTGCAGGAGGCAGCTGATCGATCTCTCTCATCGATGTTTCTAACTCTCTATCCCTCTCCCTTCTTCTCTGTAAAAAATCAATAAAATATATATATATAAAATAAATAAATAAAATAAAATAAAATGGCAATGCCATACAATTGTCATCAACAGGGAAACAAACAAAATGTAGGCTATCAATGGTTTGGGAATTAAGGCTGATTTCATGAGTGTGGGACCTGTGTAGTTGCAGAAACCAGTGTTCAGAAGAGCGCAGTCTTGGTTTAATACTCTCCTGTTGCAATCTTGAATTCTTAATAATTTTTAACAAGGAGCCCTATGCTTTTATTTTACCTTGGAACCCACAAATTGTGTAATCTGCCTAACATCCAGTAGTTTGTTCACGTCTTTCAGTATGTGTTCAGGAAGTAATTATTGCATAGCATAATGTAACAGAAATCATGACCAAAGGAGAAAGACAGTGGGACAGCTTCATCGCTCATTCTTTATCAGTCAAGAGCACACTACCTGACAACAAAGATATTTTGGAATCATCTTGTTGGGTACTTATATGAGATATTCAAACACTATGGAATAGCAGACATTATAAGTTTAAAATGCTACTTGAACAGTGACCATAAAAGTACTATAGTTTGCAGAATATAGTGTCCACAATGCCGTAGATCAACTCCAGCATGTCATAATTTTAACCTGAAATTTGGGGACTCAACAGGGTTGAGTCACACATGTAGTCACCTGTTGGGAATGGCTAAAGGCATTTCCCCAAACCTGAATAGGAAACTGATTGTGGCTGCCAGACAGTTAAAGGGCATCTTAATCTACATGTTATTGCCTCCTACTGGCCAAACACCTGAACAGCCGTAGGCTATTCCCCAAACTGACAATGCTTCTGTACCCTTTGAAACCTTACCCTTTGAAGTGTATTATCTCCACCTTGCCTTAGGACAAATTGTATTAATAAAAGCAAGGGTCCTAGACAAGGAGGGACTCTTCAGTTCCTTTAGCTGAAGGTCCTCTGACCCCCAATGCTTTTCAAAATTATATCTCGTCTCCGGACTCTTTATTAGTCTCTGGATTCCTATGTCATCTACGCACAGCCTTTTCCAGATTCCTGAACCCTTCTTGATGCTGGGACATGAACCCCGGCACCACAGTTTGGTCACTAGAAGCTACTGAAGAAGTAACTAAGCTAAAAATCATCTTGAGAATCCAATATTTCTCATATAGCTATGTGCTGTAAGATCCTCCTGTCCTTTAACTTCAGTAAAGACGCTTAAATTGGTGTGCATTTAAATAAAGGTGAAGAGCAGATGGCCTCAACTGTAACCAAAATGTTGATTTTAACACTCAGTCCTTTAGTGTTCTGTCAAAGATGCCAAAATGTAAGCAGATGCTGTCGTGACTATAAAAACACAAGCTCATGTAAAAGCTTTTCGTAATAGTGATTTTCAATGTGTTTTCTCAATTAATGGATACTAAAAGTACAATTATTATCTTTTCTTTTTTATTTTATTTTATTTTTAAAATTTATCTTTATTGTTGAAAGTATTACAGATGTCACCATTTTTTTCTTTCACATTGACCTTGCACCCCACCCCCCTCCATTCCTTCACCACACTATTGTCTGTGTCCATGGGCTATGCATGTATGCATATAAATTCCATGGTTAATCTCTCCTCACCCTCCCACCCACCCCCACCTTCCTTCTGAGATTCATCTGTTCTATGATTCTGTCTCTGGATCTATTTTGTTCATCAGTTTATTTTGTTCATTGGATTCCACATATGAGTGAGATCATGTGATACCTTTCTTTCTCTGACTAGTTTATTTCGCTTAGCATAATACTCTCCAGGTCCCTCCATGCTGTCTTAAATGTAAAAGATCCTTTTTTTACTGCTGCCTAGTATTCCATAGTGTAAATGTACTACAGCTTTTTTGTCCACTCATCTACTAATGGGTACTTGGGCTGTTTTCAGATCTTAACTATTGTAAATTATGCTGCTATGAACATAGGGGTGAATATACTGTTTGTGATTGACGTTTTGGGCTTCTTAGGATATATTCCTAGAAGTAGGATCCCTGAGTCAAATGGTAGTTTCATTTATAATTTTTTAGGAAAATCCATACTGTTTTCCACAGTGGCTGCACTAGTCTGCATTCCCACAAGCAGTGTACAATTATTATCTTGATAGGTTGGGATCCTGCAATGATTTGTTCTGCTTTGCTTAAATAATGGGAACTACTGGTCTAACTAACATCTTGCTACTAGAAAGACAGGTCTCTGGACCAGCAGCATCAGCATCACCTGGAAGTTTGTTTAAAAGGCAGAATACTGGGTCCCACTGCAGACCTATTGAATTGGGATCTGCATTTTGATGAGATTCCTACATGATCCGTATGTGCATTAAAGTTTGAGAAGCCGCTCTAGACAACAAGTACTGAAGAATATCTGGTTGTCAAGTGTTGGCCAGTGGAATACAGGTTTTAATGAGGAGCAACTACCTTCATTGGTTTCATGGAGATTGTTTTCAGTGTTAGCCTCCCTAAATGTGCATGATTTCCAGGTTGCTTTATTTCCATCTAAGGGAGTCATTATTGAAAAGCTCATGTTCTTTATTTGTATAGATATGAAAGACAGAAATCTCTTGGCCCAGGTCCAGCAGCAACAGCCAGCTTTCCATATGCTGCCACTGGGAGTAGCCATGGCTACAGCCATCCTGGATGCCAATTTGGCAACATTTATCACAACCTCAAAAACAGTCATTGGACAGCTGTCATTTCTGCTAGGCCAGTGCCCCTCCTTTTGGTAGCAGACTCATCTTTTCTTTTCAAATACCATCTCCATTTTCAGACTATGAGTACTGGGTAGAGCTCATCCTGGCTGGAAGGGCAGTCATTTTGACACACAGTGTCCATAGTGGCTATTGCAGTAGACCCAATTAGGGCTCATCATAATCAGCCCCCAGACTTCTTAAATAGGATTTTAAGCGAGGAACTGACATTGAACCATCTTTTCCATCACAGTAAGAAACCCCACTAACCAAAGAAAATAGCCAATGACTGGAAACAGAGCCAAGAGATGGAGAAAGACAGAAAAACAGAATCCTGAGGCCGTCAGCTTAAGCCCTGGACCTAATAAAGCCTCAAGCTACCTACCCACCAAACTTCTAAACTCAGAATCCCTTTACTATTTTTAAAATTAGTTGGAAATGGGTTCCTGTCACTTGTAGCTGAAAGAGTACTGATTAATACTGATTCTACTTCTAGGACTCCATTCAGTAAATAATCAGAGATGCATACAAAGATCTATGCAAAAGACTGTTGACCAAAATTTGTTTTTATTACCTATTTTCATTATGTTGCATTTTTATGTTTTAAAAATAAAGTAAAATGAAATATTTATAAGAATAATTATGACATTTAGGAGATAGTGGTGAAGTCATTCCGTTATCATTTTGTTCATTCTTTTAAAAATCATTTGTTCCACCTTTATTAACACTAGGCAATTTTTTAAATGGGGACTTTTGTTATTGTTGTCAACTGCCAAAAAAATAAAAGTACCCTTTCAAATTCAAGAGCTGTAGAACTATTTACCATGGTCAAAAAAATGAAAAAGCAACAATAAGAGTTAAGTAAATTATGAATAGAATAGTATAGTGACATTAAAATCATTTTAGACTGTTTAATAAAGAGTGGTAAATGACTATAATCATTGAATAGAAAAGGTTTATAAAGAAATCATATGGTATAAGCCTAATTTTATAAAACATAAATGTTACTATATACACATGCACACACATATAGAAAAATGACTGGGATGAATATACCAAAAATGTAATTAAAAGGTAATGCTCATTGGTGGGATTACAAATAATTTTGGGATTTTTTTCTTTATTATTTTTCTTAAGTTACAAATATCTTGTAATTAATAGATATATAATTTTAAAATAGTGATTCACTTAAAGGATAGATTTAATATATTTTAATGGAGCCTTTGTTGGCAATAGTATTCCTGTTCCAAGATACAAAGCTTGATAAATTAGGAATGAAAAGAAGTATCCCAATCTTTTTTTTCTTAATTCTTTTACAACATGTGGAGAAAAGCAGACATCTGAAGTTGGGAAACAACTAAATATAAATGAATAGATTATTCATGTTAACAAACAACCTCTTTTTCTTAGAAAATATTTATTTTCAAAAGTCATGAACAGTTGTTCTTCTTATGAGGCTCAGTCTAGGAGAGTTAAGTTGAAAGAGATATGATGACAATTGACAATTCCGTGAGCAAGAAGTAGGATTTTGAGACCACACTGAGGGGAATCTGATGAAACAGAGTTGAAAGGGGCCAGCCTGTGTTTTCCAGAGACATTGTTCTGGACTATACCAAGACCTCGAAAATACTTCAGCCAAATAGGACAATAAAACCCAGTGGAGTATATCAATTGGGCGGGCCAGATACCAAAGGGCAAGAGAAAAAAGCAGCAACCTTCAGAGCTGATCACAGAGGGGAGACAGTTACGTGAAGCAACAAAAAGAAGGAAAGTGAAACTATAATGCAAGAAGGATGGGGAAAGTCAGAGTGGGCAGACAGCATGCAGTTGAGCTAAGCGAGTGGCAACAAGCACCCACCAAAGAGAATAGATACATTCCAAGAAAGTTGCATTTTCAAACTCAATCCATGACAAAAAACAAAACAAAATTGGCTCCAAGAGAGGATTTTTAAGACAATGAAACTATTCTGTATGACACTATAATGGTGGCTACATGGCATTATACATTTGTCAAAGCTCATAGAATGGACTTTGGATGATAATGATGTGTTATTGTAGATTCATCAGTTTTAACAAATGTATCACTCTGGTGAGGGATGTCATAATGACAGACCCTGGGGGTAGAGGGCCTGGGAAGTCTCTGTACTTCCCATTCAATTTTGCTGTGAACCTAACTGCTGTAAAAAATAAAGTCTGTTATTTTTTTAATTAAATGTATTGGGCTGACATTGGTTAATAATGTTATTTTTAAAGCTTTATTGTTTGGTTCCAAAGAGCTACACCAACTTAGCTCCCACCCTTTCTAAAATTTTTACCCTTAAAATAAGTAAATGTGAATGACAGAAGCAGCTGGTTTAGGCTCACTGTCATTGTAGACAAAGAATCAATCAGGGTGTTCAAGAAACAGCAAAAATCATGATGCAAGAAACCTGGTTCCGGTCTCTAATTGGGCTGTTCACTCACAACTAGACTTTGAAAGAAATACTGACTCTGTCTGTAAATGCCCTAAGAGGAATAAAATTAGCATGCCTGGAACATGATACAAGCTGCTCCAGTCTTCCAAATCCAATCCATAAAGGCAAGAACAAATCCAGACTTCCTTCTTAACCATTTGCTGTTTTGTTGTTGTTTTGAGTGATAGCACTGTGCTGGACACACAGATTACCACACAGCACATAAAACCCAAAATAAGAGGGGGTTTGGGGCCTCTCTCTCTCAAAAAAAAAAAAGAGCTCATGTGAAAGGCATTAGGACTTACCTTCTTTGAGCCTGTGTACATGTTAAACTTTTCTCCTTTGCAAGCCCAGCATTGTGCACAAGTGCCAAAACTGTGCAACACATCTTTTAATAATGAAAAAGGAAAAAAAAAGGCTTTTCTGTCATTTTTTGCTAGTGTTCCATAAATCAAGATAAAGCTGTATACCTGTGCTAGTCTCCTACCCATTTCTCCAAGAAACACATGAGATAATTTAGGTATGCAGATTGAAGATTAAGAGAAACTTTTATTTCTACCCCTGGTTTGTATTTTCTTTTTAAAAGCTTGCAACATTTCTGTAATTTCTTTTTAAGTTAAACTCAAAGTCATGCAAGAGTCCAAATAAATATATAAGCTTAGGAAAAAATTCTTGGTCCAATATATGTATGTAATGACTATAGACCATTATTAAAATTTGCAGATTCCCCAATAAACTTCTTAATTACCCAGGTGGTATATGAGTAGAGCCCCGTGGGATGTCTTTCCTGGAAAGAAAGCTTCCAAATTAGCACCAAACTTGCCTTAAGTGCCACGGCAGCGCCAAGCTTCCACTGCTGACTTGGATGCTGGGGAAGTTCAGAGGAGGGCTCTGGTGCTGGCCGCTCCAGCTCTGGCCACGCCTCGCCTCCCCCGCCAGGGCTTTTGATTCCCACGAAATGGAAAGTGAAACTCAGCGGAGCCCTGTGTTCAGCCCTAAGGGGCGGAGCTGAAGGGCGCCTGCATAGGCGAGTTGGCAGGCAACAACAGAGCCGCTCTGCGGAGCTTCTGTGTCTGCTTTTGCACTTGCACATTTAAGTATGCTATGTTTTCAATATATGCATTTTGTCTAGGATCCCAAGAAGACATCTTTTTTTCATCTGACATTTTAAGATCCCTGAGATATGCCAGGCTCTTCTAGACTCATAATCTCTTGGCATTGCATAGTACACATGGCAGCATTTTTTTCTTTCCTAATGCTAAAGTATAATTTCTTAAATCATGTGCCTTAAAATCAATATGTTTTAGATTCAGTGAAATATGGCATGTAGGCATAAAGTCGTTATTCTGTTTTATTGTTCTGCTGCTTGCATAATCAGCAGAAAAGAATCCAAGAGATGAATGGTAGAGCAAAACGGGAAAAGAAAGTGCACTTCTTATTTCTCATTAGAACTTCCAGTGGCAAGGTCTGACTTTTAGACTGTCAACAGATGGTCGTTGGTACCAATTCTACACTAACAGGAATCCCCAATTTGGGGTGCCATAAAGAAGGAAACTTGCCCAACCGGTTTGGCTCAGTGGATAGATTGAAGGTCCCAGGTTCGATTCCAGTCAAGGGCATGTACCTTGGTTTCGAGCACACCCACAGGGGTGTGCAGGAGGCAGCTTATCGATGTTTCTCTCTCATCAATGATTCTAACTCTCTATCCCTCTCCCTTCCTCTCTGTAAAAAATCAATAAAATATATTTTTAAAAAATAAGAAGGAAACTTTATTCAGTGCAAAACAGCTCAATTGTAATATAGCACAGCGGGAAAACAGCTTGGCAGTGAGGCAGTCCTGGGACCAGGTGGCCCTAGCCCAGGGCTGTCTCTGGTTAGACAGCTCTGCTCGGCTCCTTCCTGGTCTGCTTTGCGTTCCTCTGCACTGTGCTGGTCTGCTCTGCTGTGCTTTGATCTGCTCATTTTGTGCCAGTGTACTCTGGCCTGCGCTGTTCTGCTCAGTTCTGTTACAGGAAGACATCTTCAGTGTTTCAGTTCAGCCAGAATGCAACCTTCAGTAGAAATGGAAGAGGCTCTCAAAACCAGGGGAGCTGGCTTATATGGACAGAAGTCTCTGCCCCTAGTCCCTGACTAGTCTGTCCTCATGCAAATGAGGATGCCAATCCTTGAAGTTTGATTGGCCCAAAAGGCACTATCTTAATTGGTCAGAATAGAGACACTCTAGTTGGTTGGAGCTGCAGCTCCAATTGGATGGGGAAAGCCTCAGTCCTCTTGGTTGAAATAGGATTCCAAGAACTCCTTTGTAAAGGCTGGCTCAGATGGCAGGAACACAGTGCAGGCAGGCAGTTCAGTACAGGCTTCTCCCTAAAGTATAGTTTGTGTACGAAGCCCCTGTGTAAAAATGGCTGCTAGGCTCCGTGTTTTTGTTGTTGTTCGTTTTTGTTTTAATTTTAGCCCAGTTAGCCACTGGAAGCCCTACTTCGTAGATGTCTTCTTCCTCAGGGTTCACAGGACCTAACATTTATTGGATGTGTATGTGACCCCACATCCCGCATGGTTCAGGGTTCAGGGTTCAGGATCTGGAGAAGGGGCTGCACGCAAATGAAAGAGACGAGACAAGAAATAATAATTTGGAAATATTGGGGGCCAGGCAGGCAAGCCCAATGCAAGAGAAAGGACTTCCACTGGTGCCTAGGCCTCGTCAACCTTTTATTCAATTTTGGATACACATCTAGCTCTTACTCAGGTAACTGTGGTAACAGACAGACTATCTTAAAGGTCAGTAAATATTAGAAAGATTTACTCTGAGACTATTTGGTCAGGAAATAGTTTGAGCCCCCATTGTCTGGACTAAACAATCAGTGCATAGCTCTGGTTCTTGCCATGGGCTCAAGGTTCACCAGCCTTCCGGGATCCTTGTTTACACTTCTCTGATAGTGAAGACAATGGGTGGCTTCCTGCATCTCCCCAGTTTCTTTTCCTTAGTAATTCTTGAAAAGTGAATGCTGCCTGAAGGGTTCGAGTCCTTTTAAGACTCTTCATTCTGTATCTGCAGACTAGAAATAAACATATGAGAACAAAAATGAGACAAGCAATAGTGGTTATGCTGAGAGGCAAATGAATCAGTCTGTAGTAAGTTTCTTCCTGGGCCAACAGTTTTTTGAGTCCCAATTTCAGTGTCCAACAGTTCCTTATGTGTACATGCCAGCAATGATATTCTAGTTTTAGATGGTGGATAAATGGTGGCAATGCAGGTCTGACCTTCTCTAGCTTGATCTTGGGCAACCTGTAGCGATGCACAGCTGCTGACTGCTAGTATGGCAAGGCATCTTCACCATCTCCATCTCTGGACTGTTTCTCCTCTTGTCTTCGTGGCTGGAGCAATCTGGTCAGTTCCTCTCTGGGATTCATTGTTGCAGGAATCCACAATCTGGTCAGTTCCTCTCTGGGATTCATTGTTGCAGGAATCCACACGGGCTTGGAGGAGTTTTCTGGAAATATATAAACATATTCTCGACCAAAGGTTAATAAAGGAATCTTTCTATAAACTAGACTTGGGATCCTTTCTTTTCATTGTGTCCAAACCATTTTCCTTTGGCTTATTTTGACACCATGTGTGTTTTCATGGGTGTCTTGTCTTCAGCATTACAAGTGAAAAATAATTTTTAAAGTAAAACATTTTCTTGATGTAATTTACTCACAGGGGATTATTCCACTATCCCCCTTCTTTTTTGATTTAAATAATATTAAGAGGCTTTTGGAAATTTTGCAATGCAGTCTTGATAACTTTTTAATTTTATGCACAGAAATATGACTGGTTTGGATTCACTGCATGTTAAGCAAGTTTTTGAACTATGAGATAAACCATTAGTAAAAAATTAGTTAATGCTTCAGAAACAGTTTCTGCCCAGTACAACAAAATTTTTATGAATATTCATTTATTTTAATTAGCCAACTTAAACCAATCTGAAATAAGGCTTATTTTTTAACTTCACTTGTCCTAGGCCAAGGGTGGGCAACCTTTTTGTGAGTGTGTGCCAAAACCAGCAAAATCTCTGACTCAAAATTCTTCTACGTGCCAACCCTAATTTTTTGAGAACATGTTACGCCTACTTGATATCTCTTAAGGTGTACGTATGTGAAGAACCTTGAAGAAATAATAAAATTCATTCGAGCAACAAAAACACAGTATATGATGATGAAAAATACATTTATTTTTAATGTATACTTGTACACTGGTAGTCCAACAGAACACTTTATGACTCCGTTTGATATTATCAGTGGGACTTTTGCTGCTGCATCACTGATGACAGAGATTTTACATCAGGTTTATATTTCGTGACCTTCAGAGATATGCACGAGCTACTACTTTCATCTGTCAGGCTACTCCTATTACGAGAATTAACAAAATTCATCACTGAGAACAAAGATTCACAAGCATATGTGGATGAAACCAAAACACTGGTCGGATCTAGGAAGGCAGGAAGAGTTAAGGCAGAGGCATAGAAATTGCTCTTCCCCTCTCTCGTCAATCCATGTCTATGGTCTTTAAGATAACTTGTTATGTAAAATTATTTATTTATCTAAGATGCACCTACACTGAATTTATCTGAAAAATAAAAAAGTTGATATTAAGAAAAAAATTGTAAATGGAAGATTATAAGAGAGGGTTTCGCGTGCCAGCAAAAGTTACTGGCATGCCATGTTTGGCATGCATGCCAGGGGTTGCCCACCCCTGGTATAGGCAGTCTTCACGAGCACCTTACTTTGTACTGTGATTGCCTCACAGGCCTGCAAGGCCGCATAAGTGGCTGCCAAGTGCTTCTCCATGAGGCCCTCTTCCACAGCTGAGACCAGAACCCAATGGGCACCCTTCTCTGCCCATGCTATTGCCACAGACCCCTATCAAACCCCAATGGAGTAACAGTTATGTCCAGCTGGAATGGTTGTGTTGGGTCTATAACCTGTAAGGTCTGTGCTTGGGCCACTGCCCTCTTGGCAGCAAGAAAGGGCTCCTCAACTCTGGAGTCCAGTCCCATAAAGCTCCCTTCCTACATAACTGGTACAAGGGTTGCAAAAATTTCGCCAGGTGGGGAATGAATACTCTCCAATACCCCAAAAGACCAACATAGGTTGGTAACTGTTTCACTGTAGTAGGATGGGGAAAAGCCTGCACTTTGTCAATGACTTCTTCGGATATCACCTTGGTCTTACTCTACCAGACAACTCCCAAGATTTGACAGACAAGCCAGCTCCCTGGACCTTGCAGTCGTTCACTGCCCATCCCTATGAGTTCAACACCTGCCATAGGCTACTGGCAGCTGCATTCAACTATGCAGGAGAATCAGAAGTTAGCATGATATCAATATAACTAGAGGCCCGGTGCACAAAAATTTGTGCACTCCGGGGGGAAGAGGGGGTCCCTCAGCCCATCCTGTGCCCTCTCACAGTCTGGGACCCCTCAGGAGATAATGACCTGCTGGCTTAGGCCTGCTCCTGGGTGGCAGAGGGCAGGCCCAATCCCTAGGTGCAGCCCCTGGTCGGGCTCAGAGCAGGGCTGATTGGGGAGTTGGGCGCTGCCCCCTGTCATGCACAGAGCAGGGCGGATTGGGAGGTCGTGATGCCACCCCTAGTCACGCTCGGGGTACAGCCAATTGGGGGGTTGGGGCACCGCCCCCTGTCACACTCAAAGCAGGGTCAATAGGGAAGTTGCAGTGCCACCCCCTGTCACGCACAGAGCAGGGCCAATCAGGGGGTTGGGGCGTTGCCCCCTGTCATGCACAGAGCAGGGCCCATCAGGGCAGTTGGGGCTCCGTACCCTGTCACACACAGAGCCGCAGGGCGATCAGGGGGTTGAGGAGCTCCCCCCTGTCACTCACAGAGTAGGGCCAATAGGGGAGTTGGGGCACCGCCCCCTGTCACAAACAGACCAGGGCGATTCAGGGGGTTGGGCGCTGCCCCCGTCACTCACAGAGCAGGGCCCATCAAGGGGGTTGGGGCGCCGCACCCTGTCACACACAGAGCAGGGCCGATCAGGGGGTTAGGGTGCTGCACCCTGTCACACACAGAGCCCAGAGCGATCAGGGGGTTGGGGAGCTCCCCCCTATCAGGCACAGAGCAGGGCTGATCAGGGGGTTGGGGCGCCTTCCCCTGTCATGAACAGAGCAGGGCGGATAGGGAGGTTGTGGCCCCGCTCCCTGTCACACACAGAGCCGCAGGGTGATCAGGGGGTTTGGGCACTGCCCCCTGTCACGCTGATCCTGGTCCTGGGAGGCCTCGTGGCTCCGCTGATCCCAGTGCCGGGAGGCATATTACCCTTTTACTATATAGAATAGAGGCCTGGTGCACGGGTGGGGGCTGGCTGGTTTGCCCTGAAGGGTGTCCTGGTTCAGGGTGGGGGTCCCCACTGGGGTGCCTGGCCAGCGTGGATGAGGGGATGATGGCTGTTTGCAGCTGGTCACACACCCTTCAGGGTGGGGGTCCCCACTGGGGTGCCTGGACAGTCTGGGTGAGGGGCTGAGGGCTGTTTTCAGGCTGGTGGGTGACTGAAGCTCCCAACCGCTCCTTTTTTTCTTTTTTTTTTATTCTGGGTCAAGGTCTCTACTGCTGAAAGCAGGTATCTGGTTTGTTTCGGTTCTATAATCAAAACACTGTATCATCTCCAGCTCTGAGATCCCGGCCAGCTGAAAGCTGGTTTCTGGGGTTTTGTTTAGCTTCTATATTTGTTACAATGTTTCAAACTGCCAGCTCAGAGGCTGGCAAGGCAGGCGGGGAACGTTGGAGTCCTCTTTCACTGAAGCAAGCAAGCCTCATGTTCGCTTCCAGCTGCCTGGCTGCTGGCCGCCATCTTGGCTGGCAGTTAATTTGCATATCGCCCTGATTAGCCAATGGGAAGGGTAGCGGTCGTACGCTAATTACCATGTTTCTCTTTTATTAGATAGGATGGAACAGTGTCACTGTGAGAGGCTTGCCCAGGTGGCTAAATCTTGGGCCACCAGACCATGACGGATAGTAGGGCTGTGCACATATCCTTGAGGGAGAACAACAAAAGTCCACTGTCGGCCTTCCTACAAAAAGGCAAACTGCTCCTGGCTCTCCGGGGCTATATCTATGGAAAAGAAAGCATTAGCCAAATCCACCACATAGTGATATTGCCCAAAGACAAAGTCAAACGGTCCATCTAGTTCATTACAGCCGGCACTGTGGAGTGTAACGGAGGAGTCACTTTATTCAGTTCTCTAATCCATAGTCATTCGCCAGGTGCCGTCTGGTTTCTTCACAGGCCATATTGGAGCATTATAGGGGCTGTGCATGGGTCGGATGATCTTTGCCTTTTCCAGCTGCAAAACCCTCTGTCTGATCTCTTCATGCTCTCTGAGAGGCAATACTGCCACCCTGGGGGGGTTAGGCAGAGTCACAGCTGCATGATGCAGGTGCC
The DNA here is from genome assembly GCF_000147115.1 of Myotis lucifugus. Classification (NCBI taxonomy): domain Eukaryota; kingdom Metazoa; phylum Chordata; class Mammalia; order Chiroptera; family Vespertilionidae; genus Myotis; species Myotis lucifugus. The sequence continues at coordinate 8,621,729 of NW_005871067.1, read as the reverse complement.
CTCTTGTGGTAGTCTTTACCACATGCACCCGCAGGCGAAATTTGCACTGGGTAGTTGCAATAGTTAACCCTTTAAGTACATCCATTCCCAAGATGTATTCAGGTATGGGGGCGATAAACACAGTGTAGGCCTTCGGGGGGAGGCGGCCAATACCCAGTGTCAAAGTTGCCTGCTGTAATGGACAGTCCTGCCTCCATACCCATCTATATGGGCTACTGGGACAGTATATCTGTCTCGGTTACCATACAACAAGCTGCAGTCTGCACCCGTGTCCACCAGTGCCAACACACATTGCACATTGCAGGGAGGACCAGAAAATAGTAAGTTAAACATGAGGCCTCTGGTCCTACGGGTCTACTCTTAACCAGGTCCCTTGGCCTTTTTCTCAGTCTAGAAGGTTATATTCTTCCTCCCCAGGGAAGTCTAAGTAATCTTGGAGACCACCAGTCTCAGGGAACTGCCTTTCATCAGCAGCTGCCTGAAACGCTGTCCTACTGATAATTGTTTCCACAGAGCCAGCAGCACATCATTAGGCTGCTGATCTACCGTCTCTTTCTGAACTCCTGAAGCCTGCAAGTCCACCCACATTTGCGTGTGGGAGATTTTCACAGGCTCTGCCCCCGCTGCTTTTCCAGATCCAGAGCCCACTGTCTTAGGCACTGCTTTACATACCATAGACTTCTGCACAGTCATGGGTCTTGCTACTCCCTTTTCTCACGGCTTTACCTCCACATACCCCAAGCTGGCCATGGCTGTAGTGACCTATGGTGGTCTACAAAGGTGTCAGAATAGCTGCCAGTGAGCCAAATGTTGCCCTCTGGAGGAGTGGTAGAGAGAATTCTTTCATATGCTTTGTAAAACGCTCATCAGGACCACGAGTATTCAAGTTAAACATGGCTTGTTTCATGCCCATTTCTCATATCACTTGCACCAAATCTATATACGTAGTCCATTTACTCACAGTGTTGGGCAGTTCTCCGGCATTCTGCCAAATGCTTCCAGACGCTGCCATTAACCAGTCCATCAGGGAGTGACCTTTCTGTCTGTCTCCCAAACAGCAACTAATCTGCAGTCGCTGCTGCAAGGAGGGGTGGGTCATTATGGAGACTAACATCTCCATCTTGGCTGGAGACAGCTTCAGGCTATCTGCACCTTCATCCCACAGCCTTAAGAGCCACACCGGAAGTTGCCAGAGACCAATTCCAGCATGACAGCAGGGCTGCATCTGGGAATGGCTGAAGGCATTTCCCCAAACCTGAATAGGATACATTAAATTGATTTCTTGGCTGCCAGGCAGCTAAAGGGCATCTTAATCTACATGTTATTGCCTCCTACTGGCCAAACACCTGAACAGCCTTAGGCTAATTCCCCCATTCTGACGATGGACTCTGTACAAGACCCTGACCCTTTGATGTGTATATCTCTGCCTCTCCTCAGGACAAATTGTGTTAATAAAAAGCATGGGGTCCTGAGACAAGAGACCTAAGACTTTTAAGACCTTAGAACTTAAATCTTAGCTCCTTTAGCTAAGCTCCTCTGACCCCCAAATGCCTTTCAAAATTATGCTTGTCTCTGGATTCCTATTTAATCTACACACAGCCTTCTCCAGATTTCCTGAACCCTTCTTGATGCTGGGATAAGAACCCCGGCAGGAATTGGCTCTGCTTTCCTAACCTAGCTCTGTAGGGGTATAGGAAGTATATGTGGTTAATTCAGTAACCATGGGTGGCCCTTGAGTTCCACCTCCTGAGGCCACAAGCTGTTTGTGTTCCAGATATGTCTTCACCATCTGTTGTGCCTGCAAAACAGGTCTCCACATCCGCGGTAGCACCGTCCTCCGCCGAGCCTTCCTCTGTCTCTCCCAGTCCCTCCTGTCCCACGGAGGCTGCCTCCTGCTACTCTAATGCATGCACCCAGGCCTCCAAGTCCTCCTTCTCAGCTTCAGGGCCGTTAGGAGCAACCAGCCTACCTGCCTGGCAGCTTTCCGCTGGTCCTTTGGGATCTGGTCCATCAAGGACGACAAAGCCTTCTCCAACACCTCCAGCATTGCCTGAATTTGCTCCCATTTTTCCTGGGCTTTAGCATGGCCACTACCAGATACCACAGCCCGGTCAGGGGCCATATGTCCTCCAATAGGGTAGAAGGGGTACTTACTCCAGAATCCTGTCAACCACTACGCCAACTGTGAGTTGCGAACTCTTCAGCCAAGGACTTGACTCTCCTCCGTGACGGAAATCAGAAGAACCTAAGTATCCATCTTATATAAAAACTGCTGTTTGAAATTTTAACCCTGATAGTATGGCTTCTGTCTTAAATAATAAGGAAAATAAGACTACTCCCATTCCAGAGAGACCGTAAACTATGCTCCAGACAGAGTTGTCAGTGCTGACACCAGGCCAGGCCTTGAGATATGGTCTCATGGCCCCTTCCCAGCACACAGGCCTTCTTTCTCAGAAGGCCCAGAAGTCTCATTCCAAATTTGGGAGACAAAGGACTGGAAAAAGTATAAATAAAGAGAGTTTCCTCCATATTGGGGCCCAGAATTTAAAAGACACACTTTTCTCTGGGCCTCCACAGAATCCTATCTAATAAAAGACAAAAAGGGATATATACGGAGCCCCTTCGAAGCAATCAGGGCCAGAGAACGAACATTCGAACATTCGCCCCCTCCAGCTGCTGCAGGCAGCAGAACCACAAAGAGCACCTACTTAGGCGATTACTTTTCAGGGGCATAAGACTGTACTTGGAGAGAAAAAAAATGGCGGAGGCTTAGACGGACGTGTTGGTGCTTTATCCCGGAGCAGATAGGGGCGAGCAGCTGAAGCGGGTAACAATCAGCCCGATCAAGCTGGGGAGGTTCAGCTGAGAGACAAGCTGCAGCCAGGAAAGACAGAGAACTCCTAAAAAATGCGGATGGTTAGAGATTGAGGCTGAAACCTCCCCCTGGGCGCCATCTTCGGCAGCTGTTACCGACATCCAGAGATCGGCTACTAACCCGGCGGCTACTAACCCGGAGGCAACGACTCGCAAGCAACGCGACTGTAAGAGCCCAGAGGAGATCTGCACCCCTCCACGGAAAGGTTAGACTTACCCCAAAGGTGCGGTTTGCAGTTCAGGTTGGAGCGAGGAACGCGTGCGCACACGCGCGCGCGCGGGCACAAGGGGAAATCTATCCCCTCCAAAATCCGCGCCCATAGAGGCCAGCGTGACCCGCAAGTGGGGAGGGCTCCCGCAGGGCTGCTGCCAGAAGGTAACACTATAAATGAGACCATAGTTGGACTGGATGCAAAAGGGCGGCCTCAGAGTTTCCCTGATAGCCGGCTACTTGTCGCCAGGGGCTTGAGTGCGCGCAGACATTCCGCGCAGACACCCCGCGCAGTTCTGGAGGGTGGAACCCTGTGAGTTCGAACAGCTTCCCAGGCTCTTGTTTGCACACTTCCTCTTACTTCTGTGAGTTTGATTGTTGGCCCAGTGCATGTGATTGCCCAGTTGGGGTCACTAGCAGAGCTTGTAGGGGAAGATTGTTTTTGGGGAGCCTGGGAAACAGAGCTGGGAGTGGCGCCTGGGGAACCAACTCTGGGCGGAGCTGGTTCAGGTACAATAGAGAGCTTCTGGACAGAGAGAACTTTTAGCCTCGGAGGTCAATCCAGACACACTGCCACCCAGAGGCAGAGCCACAAACTGACTCTTCTGTAAATACAGATAAGGCAATAAGGGGATTTTACGGCCGGCCTTAAAATCAGGACTGTGGCTTACACCACGGAGGAACAGTGTAACAGAGGAAAATTCAACATTCTCCTGAATTCCAGGCGTGCCAATAAGAAGAGTAGAAGATCTGAAGCACCTGCATTACTGCACATTTTTATTTTTATTTTTATTTTTTTAAATTACTTTTTCTCCTTTTAACTAAGAAAACATTTTTTTTTCTTTTTTTCTTTTTTCTTTTTCTCCATCACCTGATTTTGCCCTTTCAGCTACTACATTTTTATTTTTAACTAGTATTATTACCGCTACCATTTTACCACTCTTTAAAGTGTCATTCTATTTTGTCTTTATTTTATTATGGGACTAATGTTCTCCATTCCATTTTCATCGTTCCTTTAGCAACATTCTTCTCTACCTCAATTGGCCTCTGTGCTAAACAATCTCCCCCACTTTTTCCCTTTTGCTGTCCTGTTTCTCTTACCCTACTCCAGCTTTTGATTTTCCCTACTCTTTTTACCCCC
>NW_005871067.1:8601794-8617403 GCF_000147115.1 Myotis lucifugus | reverse complement strand
TCTACTCAGCCACAAGCCAGGCTGATGGCTGCCAGTACAGAGGTGGTGGTGGGAGCCTCTCTTGCCTCCTCAGCAGCGCTAAGGATGTCTGACTGCAGCTTAGGTCTGCTCCCCACTGGCAAGTGGACATCCCCCGAGGGCTGCCAGGCTGCCAGAGGGATATCTGATTGCCAGCTTAGGCCCAATCCCCCGGGGAGCAGGCCTAAGCCAGCAGGTGGTCATCCCCCGAGGGTCCCAGACTGCGAGAGGGCACAGGCCGGGCTGAGGGACCGCCCCTCCCCCCGAGTGCACAAATTTTTGTGCACTGGGCCTCTAGTTTAATAATAAAATGTAACTCCTGTAGTCGGCACGGCAGTTCAGCCTCTGCTTCGGCAGGGTGCTGTAACTAGTCGTTGGCCAGCTTAATAAAGGCTCCTAAATTTTGATCTGCGTGCCTGGTGGTCATCTCTGCGGGTCACCCCATTACAGAACACATACGTACAAGCAGGCAAATGGGACATGCTTTATTCCACACAATAGCATCCATAGATGGTGGTCAGTGACAGCTTATATACATGTTCAAACAAGCTCAAACAAAGAAGGCACTTTGCCATCAGCATTTTACTACAGAAAGGCACTTCTGCACAGTGTAAAGCTTCCGGCAACCTTGCACCTGCATACAGTATCTAACCTTGAGCATCACCAATTAGTTCATGCTTAGAGTGGCCTTGAATCATCTGGTGTATTCTTAGATAGGGCCCCACACATGGGTTTCAGGTAGAATTAAGACAGACTATTGCATGGCATCTGTTACCTTCCCTAGTCATTATCTTCTGGCAAGGATTAAAAAAAAAAAAGAGGACTTTTTTTAAAATTAAATATTTTATTTTGGAAAATAAATTTTAAACATACAAAAATATTACAATGACCCCCATATACTCTTCACTCATTAACATTTTGGCACAGTTCCTTTATAGCTTTTGTCTCTCATACACACACACACACACACACACACATACTACCTATATGTATATATATTAAATCAGTGTTGAGGTATTTTTGCTAGACTATTTGAGATGAAATTACAGGGATTAAAATTCTTCAGCCCTAAGTAATCCAGTATATTGCCTAGAATAAAAAATATTTTCCTACATAACCCCAGTGCAATTATTCTCAAGTTCAAGAAATCTATATTGATACAATACAATATTCTAACATATATAGTCAATATTTAATTTTTTCCAATTATTCCAATATTGTCCTTTATATCAATTATTATTTCCAATGCATAATCCAAGCCATAATTTCATTCCATTATTATTTAACTTTTATTTTAGTTATTATTTTTTTTATTTTGAGATAATTATACTAGTAGAGTTACATGCAGCTGTAAGAAGTAATGCAGAAATATTTGAGTTTTTCCGTCTTGTAAAACTCTAGTACATCAGGATATTGATATTGATGCAGTCAGTGACAATAAAAAACATTTCCATCAACGCAAGAATCCCTCATGTTGCCCTTTTATGGCCACGCCTACTTTCTTCCCTCCCCCACACCCTCCTTAACCTCTGGCAACCACTAATCTCTTCTCCATTTCTATAACTTTTTCATTGCAAAACTGTTATATAAATGGAATCACACAGTATGTAACCTTTTAGGATTGGCTTTTTCACACAGCATAATTCTCTAGAGATGTATCCAGATTTTTGAGTATATCAATACTTTTTTTTCCTTTTTATAGCTCAGTATTATTCCATGGTATGAATGTACTACAGTTCATTTATCAATTCATCGGTTGGCTTTCAGTAAAGATGGCAAAGTAGGTAAACACCTCCTCCCATGACCATTTCAAAATTATAACTAAACTACAGGGTTTCTACCAGGAAACCCTGACATCTAGCTAAACAAAAGCCTTATAACTAAGAATTTACACAAGAAGCCACATTTAGACTGGTAGGAGGAATGGAGGCACAGAATGGGCTGGTCTCACATTCACATGCAGCAATTAAAGGTCAGAAGGGAAATATCAGCTATGGAGGCCCCCCTGAAGAATGAAAGGTCCCAGCCCCACACTGGGTTCCCCAGAGTTCCAGTGCTAAGAAGACAGTCCCCATATCTTCTGACTGTGACAACCAGCAGGATTGTGGCTGAGTGAGATGGATGGTTGCTGGAGCCCCAGGCATTCCTCTTAAGAGCCTGTCAATTTAATGAAGTACTCATTCCTTCTGAGCTCCAGTGCTGGGACAGCAGCTTGAAAGGCACCAGGGACATAAGGGAGGAGCTGAATTGTCTAGCTTCAGGTTTAGGGCTGGAACAGCAGCTTTCTCCCAGACAGAAGTGCTGGCAGAAGCCATTGTTACTTTACTGAGCCCTCCCTCTGGAGGTGTAGACAAATATCAGATCTGAATCTCCATCAACCTGGCTAACACTGTTCTACCTACCCTGGTGATTCCCTGAGTAACCTTGAAGGCCACAGCAAACCTGAAGGCCCATACAAGCTGATTCCAGTGGCATTTTCATACAAATGGCCTGTCTTGCCTCATGCTGCAGACTACCGTAAAATCTCTCAAAGGTTCACAAACCCCAAACAAGTAGTATCTGGCCTTGGCATGCCCCATACCTCTTACTAAGCAGCCCCAACTCCAGCACTAGTGGTATCCAACAACCTCAGTTTACAACTTAGTTTCTCCCAGGCACCTCCAAGCTCTACACAAGTGGCAGTCATCAGCAGATCATTTTGTAGCTCATACAAGGTGGCCCCAGGAAGCATACAGGCAGCAGCTGACCTTGGCCTGACCTCCCAAGAGGCCCCAGAACCAACACACCTGTGTCCACATTCAGACCATTCCAGAGCACTACCCACCATCTCAGCAAATGACAGACACAGCAAACACCAGAGCCCCACTAAACCAAATCCTACTATGTGAGGTCAGCACCTGCACAAAAGCTCCTCCACTGTAGTCATGGCCAGTCCTCATTACCTATTAGCCTGAGGGTCAATCCCTTCCATTGATCTGCCAATAGCAATCAAAGTTCAACTCAACAGGGCACAAACAACCCACACAAACAACACACCTGGAGCACCCAGCACAGGTGGCCAGGGAGACTGCACCACTGGGCCTCCAGGACACCTACTATATAAGGCCACTCTACCAAGACCAGTAAATGAAATAGCTTTATCTAATACATAGATACAAACACAGGGAGGTAGCAAAAATGGGGAGACAAGGGAACATGCCCCAAATAAAAGAATAGGAAAAATCTTTGGAAAAAGAACTAAATGAAACAAAGGCAAACAATCTACTTGATATAAAGTTTAAAACAATGGTTATAATGATGCTCAAGGAAATTAGTGAGAGCTTCAACAGCATGAAAAAGGACATAGAAACAATTTTTAAGTCAAAAATTAAGACTACAATAACTGAAATAAAGAGTATAGTAAAAGGAATTAACAGATTAGATGAAGCACAGCATCAAATGAGAGATTAGGAAGACAGGTAGTGGAAACACCAAGTCAGAACAGGGGAAAAAGGGGGGAAATCAAAGAAAATTAGGATAATTTAAGGGGCTTTGGGACAACATCAAGCATACCAACCTTCACACCGTAGGGATACCAAATGAGGGGAGAGAAATCAAAGAATTGAAAACTTATTTGAAGTAATAATTATGGAAAACTCCCCTAATCTGGTGAAGGAAATGGACATACAAGAGATACAAGCCCTGGAAGCACAGAGAGTACCAAACAATATGAACCTAAAGAGGCCCACACCAAGATACATCATAATTAAAATGGCAAAGTTTAAAGATAAAGAATCTTAAGTGCATCAAGAGAAAAAGAAGAAAAGCTCTCATAAGACTGTCAGCTGATTTCTCAACAGAAACTTTGCAGGCCCAAAGCTGTTGCCACAAAATATTCAAAGTGGTGAAAACCAAAGGCCTACAACCAAGATCACCCAACAAAGCTATCATTTAAAATCAAAGGAGAGATAAAGAGCTTCCCAGACAAGAAAACTAAAGGAGTCCACCACCACCAAACCAGTATTACAAGAAATGTTAAAGGGACTTCTACAAGAAAAAGAAGAAAAAGAAGAGATTGAAAATATTATCTATATAATAAAAGCCCAGCGACCATTATGGCAGAATAACCGGAACAACCAGTCGCTCTGATGTGCAAGTGGCAGGGGCAGCCACCAGCGCTACTGCCAAGCCTGAGGGCCCCAGGGCCATATACATGGCCGCCGCCAAGGTGCCTGTAAAGAAGAATGCGACGGTGGCCAGTGTGAGCGTGCAGCTTGAGGTGAAGGCTCTGTGGGACGAATTCAATCAGCTGGGTGCCAAGATGATCATCACCAAGGCTGGAGGTCAGGGTGCCCCTCTCCCTGCTATGACCCTCCCCACATGGCGCCAGTCTTGGGCAATGGGCTTTGGCCCGATCCATGTGAGTGAGACTGAGAAGCGGGGTGGGAGGAGCAACCTGGCCACCTGCAGGTCCAGCTCCTTAGCCCACTGAGTTCTGGCTCTAGCGACAGCTGCCTGGCACGCTGGGCTGGAGGGTACTGCTCCGGAGGGCAGGAAGGCGGCAGAGAGAAACCCTGTGTAATTGCCACTGGACCAGCAGCCCAGGACCCGGCACCACCAGAAACAGACCAGCTCAGAGCACACTGAGCTTGGGGGGAAGGCAGCAAGCAGCCTGTGAGGGGCATTGCCACAAGCTGGCTCCCGGTGGATCTCACCTCAAAGTAACTCGGTCTTTGGTTTCTTAGTTCAGTCTATGCTGGCTAAAGAGGAGCAGTTGGGCACATTTTAGGGGAGAATTAAGACTCTAAAACTGTGTTCTGGGAGATTGCTATCCAGTTGTCTTAGCCCTAAATTCCAGGTGATTTTGGGGCTCTGCCACTGGAGCCCATGTCTTCCAATTGGCCTGTATTTTTGTAAGGGCCCAAAGAGAAGAAGGGGAATAAGTTTTTCAATGCAATGGATTTGACTAACAAACAAAGGCGAGTTCTGGGCTATGTCTAATGTATACACAGAGACACCAGCTCTGAGTCCATCTGGCCAAAGGGAGCTCATGGCCTATTTGCAGAGCCTTCTGGTGGTTTCTGTTTCCTTGCTGAGGCCATCCTCCCTGGGAAGCCTGAGGCCCATGCTCAGCTCCAGCTCAGTGGGTCTTCTCCAGGCCCCTCCCCAAAGCTGCCGGCGGACCTTCCCCCTGGCTGGCCAACCTCTCGTGGCCCCTCCCCGCAGCTGGCCCAGCTGGACCCCAACCATGCATGAATTCATGCACAGGGCCTCTAGTTTTAAATAATAGCAATATGTACATATCTATAAATAATTATTTTAAATATAAATGGACATAGGGTGGCTGAATGGATAAGAAAAGAAGACCTACACATATGCTTCAGATGGAAAGACATACACAAACTTAAAGAGATGGAAAAAGATATTTCATGAACATGATCATTTTTATTGTTTTTTATTGTTTAAAGTATTACATATGTCTCCTTTTTCCCCAATTGACACCCCCCCCAGCCACTCCTACCCCCAAGAGCAAGCCCCCACCACCCCAGTGTCTGTGGCCATTGGTTATGCTAATATGCATTCATACAAGTCATTTGGTTGATCTCGAACCCCTCCCATCCCCTGACATTTGTTTCTGGATCTATTTTTGTTCATCAGTTTATGTTGATCATTATATCCCACATATGAGTGAGATCATGAGATATTTATCTTTCTCTGACTGGATTATTTCATTAAGCATAATGCTCTTCATTTCCATCCATGCTGTTGCAAATGGTTAAGAATTCCTTCTTTTTTACCGCAGCATAGTATTCCATGTGTAGATGTACCACAGTTTTTTAATCCACTCATCTGCTGATGGGCACTTAGGCTGTTTCCAAATCTTAGCTATGGTAAATTGTGCTGCTATGAATACAGGGATGGATATACCCTTTCTTTTTTTTATATATTTTATTGATTTTTTACAGAGAGGAAGGGAGAGGGATACAGAGTTAGAAACATTGATGAGAGAGAAACATCGATTCAGCTGCCTCCTGCACACCCCCTATTGGGGATGTGCCCACAACCCAGGTACATGCCCTTGACCGGAATCGAACCTGGGACCCTTCAGTCCACAGGCCAACGCTCTATCTGCTGAGCCAAACCGGTTAGGGCAGATATACCCTTTCTGATTGGTGTTTCTGGTTTCTTGAGATATATTCCTAGAAGTGAGATTACTGGGTCAAATGGGAGTTCCATTTTTAATTTTTTGAGGACACTCCATACTGTTTTCCATAGTGGCTGCACCAGTTTGCATTCCCACCAGCAGTACAGGAGGTTTCCTTTTTCTCCACATCCTCACCAGCACTTGTCGTTTGTTGATTTGTTGATGATACCCATTCAGACAGGTGGTAGATGGTATACCTCATTGTCGTTTTGATTTGCATCTCTCTGATGATAAGTAACTTTGAGCAAGTTTTCATATGCCTCCTGGCCTTCTGTATGTCCTCTTTCAAAAAGTGTCTATTTAGGTCCTTTGCCAATTTTTTGATTGGATTATTTATCTTCCTTTTGTTAAGTTGTATGAGTTCCCTGTAAATTTTGGAGATTAAACCCTTATCTGAAATAGCATTGGGAAATGATTTCTCCCATGCAGTGGGCTTTCTTGGTGTTTTGTTGATGGTATATTTGCTGTGCAGAAGCTTTTTATTTTGATGTAGTACCATTTGTTTATTTTCTCCTTAGTTTCCATTGCCCTGGAGCTATATCGGTAAAGATATTGCTATGACATATGTCTGATATTTTGCTGCTTATGGATTCTTCTCAGATTTTTATGGTTTCCTATCTTACATTTAAGTATTTTATCCATTTTGAGTTTATTTTTTTGTATGGTGTAACTTGGTGGTCTAGTTTCTTTTCTTTTCTTTTCTTTTCTTTTCTTTTCTTTTCTTTTCTTTTTTTTTTGCCTGTATCTGACCTACTTTCCCAGCACCATTCAATGAAGAAACTGTGTTGACTCCATTGTATGCTCTTGCCTCCTTTGTCAAATATTAATTGAGCATAATGGCTTGGGCCAATTTCTGGGGCCTCTGTTCTGTTCCATTGGTCTATGTGTCTGTTCTTGTGCCAGCACCAGGCAGTTTTGAGAACAGTGGCTTGGTAAAATAGCTTGATATCTGGTATTGTGATCCCTCCAACTTTGTTCTTTCTCAGGATTGCTGTGGCTATTTGGGGTCTTTTTTTATTCCAGATGAATTTTGGAGAGTTTGTTCTTGGTCTTTGAAATATGCTGTTAGTATTTTAATGGGGATTGCATTAAATCTGTAGATTGTTTTGGGTAGTATGGACATTTTAATGATGTTGATTTGACCAATCAATGAACATGATATGTTCTTCCACTTATATGTCTTCCTCTATCTCTTTTTTCAATGTCCTGTAGTTTTCTGAGTACAGGTCTTTTATCTCCTTAGTTAAGTTTCTTCCTAGGTATCTTAATTTTTTTGGTGCCATGGTAAGTGGGATTGTTTATTTTAGTTTCTCTTTCTGTGAGTTCATTATTAGTGTAAAAAAGGCTGTAGATTTATGGGTGTTAATTTTGTATCCTGCTACATTGCCAAATTTGTTTATTAAGTCTAGTAGTTTTTTTATGGAGTCTTTGGGTTTTTCTATGTACAGTATCATGTCATCTGCAAATAAGGACAATTTTACTTCTTCTCCAATTTGGATGCCTTTTATTTCTTCTTGTCTGATCGCTATGGCTAGCACTTCCAGTACTATATCAAACAGGAGTAGTGAAAGTGGGCATCCCTGTCTGGTTCCTGTTCTTTGGGGAAATAGATTTAGTTTTTGCCCATTGAGTATGATGTTGGCTGTAGGTTTGTCATATAAGGCTTTTATTATGTTGAGGTATGATCCCGCTATTCCCACTTTACCAAGAGTTTTTATGAAGAAATGGTGATGGATTTTTGCCAAATGTTTTTTCTGCATAGATTGGTATGATTATGTGATTTTTGTCTATCAATTTGTTTATGTGATGTATCACATTTATTGATTTGCGGATATTGTACCATCCTTGCATCCCAAAATAAATCCCACTTGGTCATGGTGTATGATCATTCTAATGTAATGCTGGATCTGATTTTCTAAAAATTTTTTGTGTTTTAGCATCTAGGTTCATCAAGGATAGTGACCTGTAGTTCTCTTTTTTTGTGTGTGGTGTCTTTATCTGGTTTTAGAATTATGGTAATTCTGGCTTCATAGAAACAGCTTGGAAGTGTGCTTTCCTGCTGTATTTTTGGAAATCATCTGAGGAGGATAAGTTTTAGTTCTTCTTTGAATGTGTGGTAGAACTCTCCTGTAAAGCCATCCGGAACAGGGCTTTTGTTGGCTGTATGATTTTTGATTACTACTTCAATTACTTTGCTAGTTATCAGCCTATTCAGATTTGTTGATTCTTCCTGATTGAGTTTTGGGAGATTGTATTTTTCTAAGAATATGTCCATTTCATCTAGGTTGTCGAGTTTGTTGGAATAGAGTTGTTCAGTGTATTTTTTCATAATCCTTTCTATTTCTGTGGGATCGGTTGTTACTTCACCTCTTTCATTTCTGATTTTGTTTATTTGGGTCCTCTCTCTTTGCTACTTGGTGAGACTGACTAGAGGTTCATCAATCTTGTTTATCCTTTCAAAGATCCAGGTCTTGGTTTCATTGATCCTTTGTATTTTTTTCTGTATGTCATTTATTTCCACTCTGATCTTTATTATTTCCTTCCTTCTTCTTACACTTGGATTTTCTTGTTGTTCCCTTTCTAATTCTTTGAATTGTAGGGTTAGATAATTTATTACCATTTTTTCTTGTTTTTTAAAGTAGGCCTGTAGAGCTATGAACTTCTCTCTCAAGATTGCTTTCACTGTGTCCCATAGATTTTGGATTGTTGTGTTTTTATTTCATTTGTTACCAGGATGCTTTTTATTTCTTTGATCTTTTTGGTAACCCAATCATTGTTTAATAACATGCTATTTAGCGTCTAAGTGTTTGATTTTTTTTCATTGTTTTTATTGTAGTTGATTTCTAATTTTATGCCATTGTGATCTGAGAAGATGATTGGTATGATTTCTATCTTCTTGAATTTGAAGAGACTTTGCCTGTGTCTCAATATGTGGTCTATCTGTGAAAATGTATGATGTGCACTTGAGAAGAATGTATATTCTGTGGCTAGGGGTGAAATGTTCTGAAGATTTAAATTAATGCCATCTGATCTAGTGAGTTATTTAACATTTCTGTTTCTTTGCTGATGTTTTGTTTAGAGGATTTATCCAGTGGTGGTACTGGGGTATTAAAGTCTCCTACTATGACTGCATTGCTGTCAATCACTCCCTTGATGTCTTCCAGAAGTTTTTTTTATGTATTTGGGTGCTCTTGTATTGGGTGCATATATATTTACCAGAATTATATCTTCTTGTTGAACTGCTCCCTTTAGTATTATAAAGTGTCCCTCCTCATCTCTTGTTATGGCCTTTACTTTGAGGTTTAATTTGTCAGATGTAAGCTTTGCTACCCCAGCTTTTCTTTCATTTCCATTCGTCTGAAATTTTTTTCCCCATCCCTTCACTATCAGTCTGTGTATGTCCTTTGTTCTGAGATGGGTCTCCTGTAGACAGCAGATATATGGGTCATGCTTTCTTATCCATTCAGCTATCCTATGTCTTTTGATTGGAGCATTTAATCCATTTACATTTAAGGTTATTATTGGTAGGTACTTGTTTGTCACCATTTTTGTTCTTTATGCCTGTGTTCCTTCTTCCCTTCCTATTTCTTCTTTTTACAGCAATCCCTTTAGCATTTCTTGCATTGCTGGTTTGGTGGTAATAAACTCCCTTAGTCCTTTTTTCTCTGTGAAGCTCCTGATTTCCCCTTCCATTTTGAATGACAGCCCTGCTGGATATATTATTCTTGGATTCAGTCCCTTGCTTTACATTACTTTGTATATTTCATTCCATTCTCTTCTGGCCAGATATGTTTCTGTTGACAAATCAGTTGATGGTCGGATGGGAGATCCCTTATAGGGAACTTTCTGTCTCTCTCTGGCAGCCTTTAAGATTCTTACTTTTTCGTTGGTTTTTGCCAATTTAATTATAATGTGTTTTGGTGTCGGTCTTCTGGGGTTCATCTTGTTTAGGACTCTGTGAGCTTCTTAGACTTGTGTGAGTTTTTTCTTCCCAATATCAGGGAAGTTTTCTGTCATTATTTCTTCAAACTGGTTTTCTACTCCTGGCTCAGTTTCCTCTCCTTCTGGGACCCCTATTATGCAGATGTTGTTTTGTTTTGTGTTGTTCCAAAGCTCCCTTAGGTTCTTCTCCTGGTTTTTAAGTTTGTTTTTTCCAGTTGCTGCTCTGCTTGGGTATTTTTTCCTACCTTGTCTTCTAGCTCATTGATGCAGTCCTCAGCTTCTTCTAGTCTAGTGTTGATGCTTTCTGTTGTGTTCTTTATTGCAGCTATGTCATTCTTCATTTCTTCTTGGTTCTTCATTTCCTCTTGGTACTTACACATGTTGTTGAATTTGTGTTCCATCCTTTTCAGTGTCCTTATGACCATTGCTTTGAATTCTTTCTCTGACAAATTGCTTGCCTCCATTTCATTTACATGCTATTCTGGTGATTCCTCCTTTCCTTTCATATGTGGGCTGTTTTTTTGTCTCCCCATTTTCACTCTTCTCAGGGTGTCTGTTCATGTGGCTCACTCTCTACCATGTTGACTTAAAGGCACAAAATACAACTCAACAAGACACAATACAGAGAATACATATGTGTATTCACAATACACAATGTATTCATGATACAAATAACCCCAAATAAAGGTGACCACCAAAGAAAAGAGATTAGGGGAGAGAAAAGAGTGCAAAAATGATATTGAGAAAAGATAAAAAAAGGTAAGGCAGAAAAGAAAAAGGAGAAAAAAAGTAGGGAAAAATATATGTATGTGGGGAGAAAACTCCAAAAAAACAAGAACTAATCCAAAAAAATGCAAACAACAAACACCCAGAAAAGAAGGCAGGAAGCTAAATCTGAAGAGGCAGAGCTTATTTCCAGAAGGTGAGGTCAAGGAATTGAATGAATGGGGAAATGGCCATGATTCTGTATAGAGGATATAGCAAGAGAATGAGTGTATACCAGTAAGAAGAAAAGTAAAAAACAAAATACAAAAAAATAGTAGAAAATAATAATTGAAAAAATAATAATTAAAAAATATATATATTAAAAATATATATATTAAAAATTTATATATCTATACTAATAAAAAGGTAATATGCTAATTAGACCAGACATCCTTCTGGACAAAGCCACGGTGGTGGGGGCCAAAGAAGAGGCGGTTAGGGGTGACCAGGTCGGCAGAGGAGAGCAATTAGGAGTCGCCAGGCCAGCAGGGTTGAGCAGTTAGGGATGACTAGGCCAGCAGGGGAGGGCAGTTAGGGGTGACCAGGCAGGCAGGCAGAGTGGTTAGGGGCGATCAGGCAAGCAGGCAGGTGAGATGTTAGGAGCCAGTGGTCCTGGATTGTGAGAGGGATGTCTGACTGCCGGTTTAGGCCTGATCCTGCAGGATCGGGCCTAAACCAGCAGTCAGATATCCCCCAAGGGGTCCCGGAATAGAGAGAGTGCAGACCCCCATGCACATATTTTGTGCACTGGGCCTCTAGTGTGTGTGTGTGTGTGTGTGTGTGTGTGTGTATATATATATATATATATATATATATATATATGTAATTTTTCCCTTTCTTTAATCTACCTATTTATGTATTCATCTATTTTTGGAAAAGGAGAATAGAGAGCAGATAGGCCTGAGTTGGTGATTGAAACTAATTAAGCTATTAGTAGAAGAAGAGAACAAGAAAGGAGAGGAAAAACAAAAGCATAAAATTGAAAAAAAAACCTAACAAACAACAACAAGAAGAAAAGACTTTGGCTAGCGAAGAAAGAGAAAAGAAAAGTGTGCATGGACTTGGAGCAGAGGAAAGGAAATTAGATATATGAGTAGGCCAGCGGAAACTACTTTAATAGTAATACATCAATAAAAAAGATAAAGATCAATTTTGAACAAGATGTAAAAAGAAAGGATAGAGAAAAACTAAAGCAGGACCAGGAGATGAAAAACATGATGAGAAAAGGAAAAGTGAGGAAGAAAGTGTTGGCATAAAGGAAAAGGTGAAATAGTGTAAAATAATGATAAAAAATAAAAATAGAATGTAGAACACTAATCCAAAAAAAATTTAAATTAAAAAAAAGAAAGGTAAAAAAAATAATAAAATTAAAATAATAATAAAAATACTAAAATAAAGTGAAAAAAATTTTTAGTTTCTTAAGTAAAAGATAAAAAAATAAAAAAGTGAAGTAGTGAAGTGTGTTCACTTCAGCAGAGCTTCAGTGTCCCATAGGGGCTGATTTAAGACCCCTCTCTACTGTTCCACCTGCCATGTCTCAGTTTCCTGTCAGGTAGTCAGCACAGTGTTGAAGTTCCCAGCAATCCACTGCTCCTCTGTGTCATACGCCACAACCTTGGTTTCAAATAGTCAGGATCAATTTGCCCACTTTGTTTTTCTGCCTGCTTTCAGTCATATTTACACAAGTGTCTATTTTCTGACATGAACCCTAGGTGGTGGTGTTTCTGTATTAGTTTCCGGGACCAAATGGCCCCTTAATCCAGTCCCCCAGGGCTCCCATGGGGTATTTAGAATCTTCCTTTTCCTGTCATGCTCAAGACTGGATGCAGCTGCACTGCTAGTAGGAGCCTGGTCTTCAGGAGAAAAATGTCTGTTCAGGACTGGAGGGATGGACACTCCCAGAGCTGGCTTCCTTATCATCTCTCCCTATTCTTCTCTCCCAGTTTCCACAAAAACCACCTCCCCCTGCAGTCTCAGTGAGTGTTTTTAATTGAAAGATCCTATACACTGGGTTTAGCAAGTAAAAGCATGGAAATTATAAAGATAGAGCAACTGCGCTACCTCGCGTCTTTCTCCCCCTGGCACTGCACAGCCAGTATAAAATTTCAGGCTGCCTTTCTGGGCAAAGTCTCCCATGGCTGTGGGCTTAGATCTAGAATCCACTGCTGCCAGCAGCCCTGTGGACCCCCTTCCACATTCAAGGGCTACACTGACCCCAAGGGATGCAGATTTGGTGCAGCGCAGTATCCCTCTGAAACTCTAGTCCTGGCTGCCCGTGTTTCTCCCTGCAGCCCAAATCCCTGATCCCACATCTTTCCAGGCAATCTCTGACCTTTCTGTTCACAGATTGCCTCACCAGCTGTGTTTAATTTGCCAATTCCTGGTAGATGTTATTCGATTCAGCTGTTTCTTCTACTTGCTCTGTGAGAGGGTGCAGGACCTGTCTGCCTATTCGGCTGCCACCTTGTCTCCCCTTGGACAAACATTTTAGGTACCCGCAGCCAGGGAGGCTGGAGTCCTGGTGTGTGTGGGTTATAGCCTACGCAGCTGGTCCCTGGGCATTGTGGCTGAAGGGTCCCAGGTGGTATCTGAGGTCTCCTTGAGTGAAGGTAAGGCTGGACTTCCGATCACAGCTACTCTCCCCTTCAAGATGGCACAGTCTCTGTGGCAGAGCTGGCCAGCTGGCCACCCCAGGAGAAATTTCAGCAGTAGTCAAAAATGATAATTTTTAAAATTATGTATTGCTGGGATAGCAATACACAATACCAGACAAAGTGGACTTTAACACAAAGGCCTTCTGCCCCACAAGTGGCTCTTGGGTGCCTCTGTGAGCCCCAGCTTGGTGCACTCATATACAAACAAGGGCACACAGCCCCAGCAACAGAAACTTGGTCTTCCCCCTCCCCACCTGCCTGCACACAGACACCGCAGTCATGCAGCTTCAGCATGAGGGCCTCTCTGAGTGTGCCACCCTGGAAAACAGCTTCAGGTGCCTCTTTGAGCTGCTGCTGGGCATGTGTGAATCCAACCAAAAGTACAAGGCAGCAAAAATTGGGACTTCCTCCTCCCTGGCTGCTGACCTCTGGACACTTCAGTTGCACCTTTCCAGCATGCAGGCCTCCTGAGCCTGCTGCCACTATGGGCAGCTCCTGGGTGCCTCTTTGAGCCCCCACTGGGCTTGCTTGTATCCAAACAAGGGCGCACAGCCCCAGCAGTAGAAATTCGGACTCCCCCCTTCCCAGCTGCCTTCCCACAGACACCACGGTCCTGTGGTTTCAACACGCAGGCCCCTTGCCTCCGCCGCCCCAGCAGGTGACTCCCGGGTGCCTCTGTGAACCACCATTAGGCACACTCATATCCGACCAAGGGCGCAAGGCCCTCGCAACAGAAACTTGGACTTACCCCCTTTTTGGCTGCCGACCCCTGGTCACCGCAGTTGCACCAATACAATGCCCTAACACCCTGAGCCCACTGCCCCAGAAGGCAGCTCTGGGGTGCTTCTCTGAGCCACTGCAAGGCACAACCCAGGCTGCCAGCATCCAGTCCCCACGGTAGTGCCACTGAAGCACACGGGGCCCCTGAGCCCACTGGCCCAGAAGACATCTCTTGGGTGCCTCTGTAAGTGGCCGCTGGACATGCATATACAACTAAGGACACACATCTCCTGAAGCAGAAACTGGGACTTCTCCCTCCATGGGTCTGGTGGCACTCCACAATCTCTCTGATCCAACATGTGGGAACCACAAGCACACACACCTGGCAGACAGCTCCTGGGCCCCTCTGTGAGCTGCCACTGGGCATTTGCCTCTCCAACCAAGGGTGCACGACTCCCTCAGCAGCATCCATGACATCCCCATTCTTGCTGCCTACCTCTGGACACCTTGGTGAGTTACTGAGGACTTGCCTCCCTGGACAAGGTCATATTGTTTCAGCCACAGGCTTCGAGATTCCCACATCCCCAGTTGCTGGCTCCTGAACCCCCTCAAAATTCAGAGAGGGAAATCACTTTGGCAAGAGTCCCACTGCCTCAACCACAGACTACAAGACACCAGCCCACCACTTTCACAGGCTCCAGGACCTTCATAGTGAGTTGCAGAGTGATACTACTCCAGGAAGAGTCACACAACACTGGCCAAAGTCATAGTACCTGAGCCTCCTGCCCCAAGACTTCGTCCTCCAAGACCATGGACTCTGGGAACCCACAGTGAGCACATTGCAGTGAGACCTCAGGCAACCATTTCCACAAGAGCCAGAACCACAATCAAATCCAAAACAGCTTGCACAATGAAGCTGGGGGTGAGTCACATTGCCAATCCATGATGAGACTTCATCCACAAATAAGAAACTAACATTCAAGACCCAACTAGATCAAGAGACTGCAAATAGCTCAAGTAGAGAGCTCCACTATATAATCAAGCCCAGAAGACCTGAGAAACTGCACCACTGAGTACCAAAAATCACCACCCCCAAAAGAATCAGGTGGCAAAGCAGCTGGATCTAAGACAGTGGTTCTCAAACTTCCTAATACTGCAATTCTTTAATACAGTTCCTCATGTTGTGGTGACCCCCAACCATAAAATTATTTTTGTTGCTACTTCATAACTGTAATTTTGCTACTGTTATGAATAGTAATGTAAATATCTGATATGCAGGATGTATTTAGGGGACCCCTGTGAAAGGGTCGTTCGACCCCCAAAGGG
>NW_005871067.1:8567659-8601648 GCF_000147115.1 Myotis lucifugus | reverse complement strand
AGCTGAATGAGAATGTCACACATGGAAAGGGAATCAAGAGGAAATGAAGAATGACCTAGCTGCAATAAAGAACACAATGGAAGGCTTAAACAGTAAACTAGAAGAGGCTGAGGACCACATCAGTGAATTAGAAGACAAGGTAGGAAAAAACACACAAACACAGCAGCAACTGTAAAGAAAAATTAAAAAGCAGGAAGAGAGCCTAAGGGAGCTTTGGGACAACACAAAACAAACAAAAAACATCCGCATAAGAGGAGTACCAGAAGGAGAGGAAGCTGAATAAGGAATAGAAAATCCATTTAAAGAAATAATGACATAACTGGTAGGAGACTGGCTTTGGAGACTCTTCTTGGAGACACACTTCAGGGACTGACTCAAAGGAGCAGGCTCCAGAAACCACTTATGACTTGGATGGTGCTGGGTGTTTTTTTTTTTTTACCAGAGTCCACGGCTGATCTTCACTTGGGGGCAACCTGACATTAAATACAGAAGGAGTAGGTGACAGAAGACTGGATGTCATCTGCCCACTGGAACTCTGCTTGGAAGCTCCTAGTGACTTCCACAGAGAGGTAGAACTGAGCCAACCTCAGCTTCTCACTTTCCCTAGCTCCTGGAGGGTCACACTGACTGAAGAGAGTCTCTTCTGATAGACACCTTCACTGCACAATGGCCTTTGCAGCTCCCGTGCCCAAGCTCCAGGCAGAGTCCAGCTGTCCCATCTGCCTGGATTACTTGAGAGACCCAGTGACCATTGCCTGTGGGCACAACTTCTGTCACTCCTGCATCCACCAGCTCTGGGAAGGTCTGCAGGGCACCTTTCCACTGTCTGCTTCCACCACTGCCCTGCTTGATGAGGAACATCCAACTATGTTGCATGACTGAGATTGTTCAGCAGATTCCTGCCATGAGGGGAAAGAGGAAAAGGCAAGAGGAACCCCTGTGTAAGAAGCACCATGAGGTTCTGACTGTGTTCTGTGAGAAGGACCTGGAGCTGCTGTGTGCCCAGTGCAGGGTGTCATCCAACCACCAGGATCAGCCCCTGATCCCCATTGAGAAAGCTGCAGCTAGTCACAGGGGGGTGCTCAAAAGGAACATTGAGGCCAAGACTAATCACCTTGGAGTTGTTGAAATGGTATATAAAAACCAAGTTGAAAAATACTTGGGAAGTGAAGAGAAAGATGGAAAAATGGAGGGAGGAGTTGGACAATGAATGTAAAGAAATTAAGTGTTTCTTATCAATTGAGCAAAATGAAATTGATAACGATCTACTTATAGAAGAATGATGTTGAAGAAAAACTAATTGAAAATGGAAGGCACATTTCATACCATATGTTCAAGTTAAACAATCTGTTAAGTGAAATAGAAGAGAAGTATTTGCAGAGAGACCTGGATTTACTCACAGATATTAAAAGTTTCCACAACAAGTATGAAAACCTAGAGACCCAGCAGTCTTTTCATGTGATTTAAAGAAGGAGACTTACAATCTCCCCCAACATTATTTGGGCCTGCATAAAATGATCCACATGTTTCAGGCAGATTTGACACTGGATCCTGAAACTGCCCATCCAAACTTCATTGTTAAGAGATAGAATAAGTGTGACATATAGGACACCAGATGGTTTTCCTAATCCCCAGGATCTTACTTCTTACCCAGCTGTCCTGAGTTCTGAGGGATTTGATGCTGGCAGACATTTTTGGGAGGTAAAAATAACAGGCACAGGTGAATGTTTCTTAGGTGTGTGTAAGGAATCTTTCCCCAGAAACACTCACATTCCACCATTGGCAAGAAATGGATGCTGGCAATAATTGTTCTGGATTCCTACAAGTGGCCCTAGCCCTAGAGGACAACCAAAGATTGGCATTTTTCTGGACTATGAGGTGGGAGAGGTTTCATTTTATAATTTGAATAACTGCTCATACTTGTATGGAATCACTGATACATTTACAAAAAAACTTATGCCTTATTTCTCCATTGCATCTTCTTCAGCATCTCTTATAATCAATATCTTCAGAGGCAAGTGATGACAATTTGGAGGGATTTTTGTATGTGCTTATTTCCTTCCCTTGTTATCAAAAAAATACTTATAATAAAGATCCTGATTCTGGTAAAAAAAAAAAAAAGAAAGAAAGAAAAGAAAAGAAAGAAAGGAAGAAAGAATATTTCCCTGATATTAGCAAGAAAAAAAACCACACACGTCCAACAAGCACATAGAGCCCCAAACAAGATGAGCCCAAAACGACTGACACCAAGACACATCATAATTACATTGGCAAATATCACTGACAAGGTAAGAATCTTAAAGGCTGCCAGAGAGAGACAGAAAGTTCCCTATAAGGGATCTCCCATCAGACCATCAACTGATTTCTCAACAGAAACACATTAGGCCAGAAGGGAATGGAATGAAATATACAAAGTGATGCAAAGCAAGGGACTGAATCCAAGAATATTATACCCAGCAAGGATATCATTCAAAATAGAAGGTGGAATCAGGAGCTTCACAGACAAAAAAGGACTAAGGGAGTTTATTAAAACCAATCCAACAATGCAAGAAATGCTAAAGGGACTGCAGTAAAAAGAAAAAATATAAAGGCAAGAAAGAACAAAAGCATAAAGAATAGAAATGGAGACAAGCAAGGACTTATCAATAACATTGAACATAACATTAAATATAAATGGATTAAATGCTCCAATTAAAAGACATAGGGTAGCTGAATGGATAAGAAAGCATGACCCATATATTTGCTGTCTACAAGAGAACCACCTCAGAACAAAGGATTCACACAGACTGAGAGTGAAGGGATGGAAAAAACATTTTCAGGCAAATGGAAATGAGAACAAAGCTGGGGTTGCAATACTTATATCTGACAAAATAGACCATAACAAGAGATAAGGAAGGCCACTTCATAATACTAAAGGGAGCAATTTAACAAGAGGATATAACTCTGGTACACATTTATGCACCCAATACAGGAGCACCCAAATACATAAAACAACTTCTGGAAGATATCAAGGGAGAGATCAACAGCAATACAATCATAGTAGAGGACATTAATACCCCACTGACACCACTGGATAAATCCTCTAGACAAAAAATCAGCAAAGAAACAGCAATCTTAAATGACTCACTAGATCAGATGGACTTAATTGACATCTTCAGAACATTTCCCCCCAAAGCTACAGAATATACATTCCTCTCCAGTGCACATGGGACATTTTCAAAGATAGACCACATATTATGACACAGGCAAAGTCTCTCCATAATTCAAGAAGATAGAAATCATAAGAAGCATCTTCTCAGATCACAATGGCATAAAATTAGAAATCAAATACAATAAAAACAATGAAAAAAATCAAACACTTGGAGGCTAAATAGCATGCTATTAAACAATGACTGGGTTACCAAAGAGATCAAAGAAGAAACAAAAGGCATCCAGGAAACAAATGACAATGAAAACACAACAATCCAAAATCTATGGACACAGTGAAAACAATCTTGAGAGGGAAGTTCATAGCTCTACATGCCTACCTCAAAAAC
Organism: Myotis lucifugus; assembly: GCF_000147115.1. Classification (NCBI taxonomy): domain Eukaryota; kingdom Metazoa; phylum Chordata; class Mammalia; order Chiroptera; family Vespertilionidae; genus Myotis; species Myotis lucifugus. The sequence continues at coordinate 8,598,112 of NW_005871067.1, read as the reverse complement.
GAGAAAAAATGGTAATAAATAAATAAATAAATAAAACCATACAACTTAAAGAATTAGAAAGAGATCCAGAAGAAAAGCCTAGAGTAGCAGAAGGAATGAAATAACAAAGATCAGAGCAAAAATAATGCGCTAGACAAATATATATATTATATATATATATATATATATATATATATATATCACACACAAAATATCAATGAAACCAAGAGCTGGTTCTTTGAATGGAATAAACAAGATTGATGAAACTCTAGCCAGGCTCACCAAGAAACAAAGAGAGAGGACCCAAATAAAATGAGAAATGAAAGAGGTAACATAAAAACTGACCCCAAAGATATACAAAGGATTGTCAAAAAATACTACGAACAACTCTACTCCAACAAATTGGACAGCCTTGACAAAATGGACATGTTCCTGCAAAAATACAAGCTTCCAAAACTTAATCAGGAAGAATAAAAAAACCTGAATAGGCCAATAACTACTGATGAAATTGAAACAGTCATCAAAAAGCTTCCAGCAAACAAAAGCCTTGGACCAGATGGCTTCACAGGAGAGTTTTACCAAACATTCAAAGAAGAACTAAAATCAATCCTTCTCAGAATCTTCCAAAAAATTCATGAGGAAGGCACAATTCCACACTCTTTCTATGAAGCTAGCATTACCTAATCCCAAAACCAGATAAAGACACTACAAAGAAAGAAATACAGGCCAATGTCCCTGATGAACATATATGCTAAAATCCTCAACAAAAATCTAGCAAACCAGATCCAGCATTACATTAGAAAGATTATAAACCATGACCAAGTGGGATTTATTCCAGGGATACAAGGCTGATAAAATACTTGAAAATCAATAAACGTGATACATAACAAAAACAACTTGAGAGACAAAAATCACATAATCATATCAATTGATGCAGTCCAAAACCATTTTCTGATAAAATCACTCAGCAAAGTAGAAATAGAGGGATCATACTTCAACATAATAAAAGCCTTAGATAACAAACCTACAGCCAACATCATAATCAATGGGAAAAACTGAAACCATTTCCCCTAAGAACAGGAACAAGAAGGGATGCCCGCTTTCACCATTCCTGTTCAACATAGTACTGGAAGTGCTCGCCATTGCAATCAGACAAGAAGAAGAAATAAAATGCGTCCAAATTGGAAAAGAAGCAGTAAAATTGTCATTGTTTGCATATGACATGATACTGTACATAGAAAACCCTAAAGACTCCAACAAAAAACTTATTAGACTTAATAAATGAATTTGGCAATGTAGCAGGATACAAAATTAACGCCAAGCAATCTAAGGCATTTTTATACACCAAGAGTATACTTACAGCAAGAGGGATTAAAAAAAGAATCCCATTTACCATCGCACCAAACAATTAAGATACCTAAGAATAATCTTAACTAAGAGTTGAGAGAAACCAAGATGGTGGCATAGGTAAACACCGGAAATTGCTGCCTCCCACAACAACTTCAAAAATACAACTAAAAGACAAAACTGACATCATCCAGAACTACAGGAAGGCTGGCTGAGTGGAAATTCTACAACTAGAAGGAAAGAGAAAAGCACACTGAGACTCAGAGGAGGTGCGGAAGTAAAGTACAGAGGTACGGAGGCGCATGCAGCAAGGGCTGGCAACTGAGGATGCGGCTGTCTTTTTGAATCAGGAGGGAGTCACAAGCCCCTGACTGCTCTGAACTCCAGTTCCGGGAAGTCTCTGGGGACCCATACTCATATGGGGAGAAACTGGACTGTCTGGCATCGGTTGGAACTCGAGGGCGGCTTTCTCTCAGAGGTGCTTGCAGCGAATACCGAGGAACACTGAGACCCGGGGCCTCTTAGGGCAGGACTGAGGATCAGCCATAGCTGTTTGCTTCGCCCTGTTGATTCCCTGAGACCCCGCCCCACCCAAGCTGTGCGCAGAGGCTTTTGCATATGAATGACCTGGCCCTTTGCAATCTAAAATTACCTAACTGCACTCATTTGTGGATTATAATGTGCAATATAAACTGATGAACAGAAACAGATCCAGAGACAGAGAAGCATCGATCAGATGCTCAAATCTCAGAGGGAAGATAGGGAAGGATGGGGGTAATGAGGAGAGATCAACCAAAGGACTTGTATGAATGTGTATAAGATTAACTAATGGACACAGATACCAGGGGGTGAGGGCATGAGGTGGGGGGACAATAAGGGGATAAAATACATATGTAATACCTTAGTTAATAAAGAAAGGAAAAAATAATAACCCTAAATTTAAATGGATTAAATGCTCCAATCACAAAGCATAGGATAGCTAAATAGATACAAAAACATGACCCAATTATATGCTATCTACAAGAGACCCACCTCAGAACAAAAGATACACACAGGATGAGAGTGAAGGGATGGCAAAAAATTTTCATGCAAATGGAAAGAAAAAATCACTGGAGTAGCAATACTTATATCCAACAAAATAGACTTCAAAGTGAACGCCATCACAAAAGACAACAAAGGTCACTACATAATACTAAAGGGTTGAATCTAACTAGAGGATATAACCCTCATAAACATATATGCACCCAATATAGGAGCACCTAGATATATAAAAAAAAACTTCTAGAGGACTTTAAGGGAGAGTTTGAAAACAACACAGTCATAGTAGAGGACTTTAACACCCCACTGACTTCACTGGATAGATCTTCCAGACAAAAACTTAGCAAGGGAACAGTGACTGTAAAGGACACACTGGATCAGATGGATATAATTGACATTTATAGAACATTTCACCCCAGATCCGCAGAATATACATTCTTCTCAAGTGCACATGAATCATTCACAAAGATAGACCACATGTTAGGACACAAAACAAGTTTCTACAAGCATGTTATTAAACAATGAATGTGTTATCAATGAGATCAATAAATAATTCAAAAACTTCCTGGAAAATAATGAAAACGAACACACAGCAACCCAAAATCTCTGGGACACAGGAAAGACAGTCCTGAGAGGGAAGTTCATAGCACTACAAGCATACCTCAAAAAAATAAGAAAAATCAGCAATAAACTATTTAACCTACAACTTAAAGAACTAGAGAGAGAACAACAAGAAAAGCCCATACTAAGTAGAAGGAAGGAAATAATAAATATTAGAACAGAAACAAATACCATAGAGACTTAAAAAAATACAAAAAAGTTAATGAAACCAAGAGCTGGTTATTTGAAAGGATAAACAAAATTGATGAACAGTTAGCTAGACTCATCAAGAAACAAAGATAGAGGACTCAAGTAAATAAAATCAGTAAGGAAAGCAGAGAAGTAACCACTGTCGCCACAGAAATACAAAATATTGTAAGGAAATAGTATGAATAACCATATGCCAACAAGCTGGACAATGTGGATGAAATGGACAAATTCCTAGAAAAATACAATCTTCCAAAATTGAATCAGAAAGAATCAGAAAACCTGAATAGGCCAATAACAACTGATGAAATAGAAGCAGTAATCAAAAAACTACCAGAAAACAAAAGCTCAGGTCCAGATGGCTTCACAGGGGAGTTTTACCAAACATTCAAATAAGAACTAATACCTATACTCCTCTAACTATTCCAAAAAATCCAAGAAGGAACACTTCCAATCTCTTTTTATGAAGCCAACATTATCCTAATTCCAAACCCAGATAAAGACACTACAGGATTAGGAGCCCAGCTTCACCACCACCCAAACTGGCTTTAAACACCATCCCAGATGCTGCAGCCACTCTGGTCAAAGTGCTGCTGCTTCACTGACAGACTAACAGACCCCGTTACTACTGCGTTCCCGGCTACCTGCTCCTGGGCACCTCAGTGAGCTGATGATTGCACACCTCTCCTGCCAAGGGCACACTGATTTGGCTGCAAAACCCATGACTGCCACCTCAGTGGCTGCCAGCTCCTGGGCCCCTCAGTGAGCTGCTGAGTATAATTCTCTACAGCCACCAAGGATGTGCTGCTTCAGCTGCAGACCCCATGACCCTGATGGGGTTCATGGCTGCTGGCTCTGAACCCCATCATGATTTGCAGAGTGAAGCCACCCCAACCAGAGTTCCAATGCCTTACCTCCAGACTTCAGGATGCCCACACCCCATCCCAGGCTCCAGGACCCTTATATTGATTCACAGAGTGACACCACCCCAGCAGGAGTCACACCACACCAGCCAGAATTGCACTACCCTAGCCGAGGGTCCAGGGACCCCTGACACCCAGGCTGTGGACTCCAGAACATTACAGTGAGCCCCACACCAGTGAGACCTCAGACAAACTTTGCCAAAAAAGCTGGAATCTAGAGCACATCCACAACAGCTTAGATGAGGAGGCTGAGGGTGAGTCACGTTGTAAGACAACTAGTGAAGAGACCTCACCCACAAATGAGAAACTAACATTCAAGACCCAACTACATCAGGAGAACCCTAATAAATCAAGTAGGTGGCTCCATTAGAACAGCCAGCTCAGGAGATCTGAGAGACTGCACCACTGGGTCCCATAACTCACCAACTACATAGGATTACACCAAAAAACCTGGGTGACATAGCAATTGGATCTAGGACATAGAAACAATTACAATTGTACAGAAAAATGGGGAGACAAAGAAACAATCCCCAAAGGAAAGAAAAAGAGAAATCTCCAGAAAATAAATGAAATGAAATGGAGGCAAGTAATTTGATAGAGAAAGAATTCAGAGTAATGGTTATAAGGATGCTCAAATGTCTGGATAACAAATACACACAACTCAATGAGAATTATGAGGAGCTGAATGAGAATTTCACTGTGAAATAAGAATCAAGAGGAAATGAAGAATGACATAGGTGCAATAAAGAACACAATGGAAGGTTTCAAGAGTAGACTATAAGAATCTGAGGACCGAATCAGCAAGTTAGAAGACAAAGTAGAAAAAACACCCTAGCAAAGCAGCAACTGGAAAAAAAATTAAAAACAGGAGGAGAGTCTAAGGCAGCTTTGGGACAACTTGAAACAAAACAATTTTCCACATAATAGGGGTGCTATTAGGAGAGGAAGCTGAGCAATGAATTGAAAACCTATTTGAGGAAATGATGATAGAAAACATCACAGACTTGGGGAAGAAAAAAGTCACACAAATCCAAAAAGCACAGAGGATCCCAAGCAAGATGAACCCAAAAAGACCCACACCAAGACACATCGTGATTAAATTGGCCAATATAAAAGACAAAGAAAGAATCTTAAAAGCTGCAAGAGTGAGACAGAAAGTTACCTACAAGGGATCTCCCGTTAGACTATCAAGTGATTTCTTAACAGAAACACGTCAGGCCAGAAGGGAATGGAATGAAATATACAAAGTGATGCAAAGAAAGAGACTGAATCCAAGAATACTCTATTCAGCAAGACTATCATTCAAAATTGAGGGTGAAATCAGGAGCATCACAGACCAAAAATAAAGTCTAAAGGAGTTTATAACTACCAAGCCAGCAATGCAAGAAATTTTAAAGGAACTGCTGTAAAGAAGAAATCTAAAGGGAGGGAGGAACACGGGAAAACCCAGAGTAATAGATGGAAGGAAATAATTAAGCTCAGAACAGAAATAAATGATATAGAGACCAAGAAAATGGTACAAAAGGTCAATAAAACCAGAGCTTGTTCTTTGAAAGATTAAACAAGATCAATGAATCTCTTGCCAGACTCACCAAGAAACAAGAGAGGACACAAATAAAATCAGAAAGGAAAGAGGTGAAGTAACTACTGACCCCAGAGATACAAAGGATCATTAAAAAAAATAGTATGAACAATTCTACTCCAATAAATTGGACAAACTTAACTAAATGGATATATTCCTAGAAAAATACAATCTTCCAAAATTCAATCAGTAAGAATCAGAAAACCTGAATAGAATGATAACTACTGATGAAATCAAAGCAGTAATAAAACTCCCAGCAAATGAAAGCCTCAGTCTGGACAACTTCACAGGGGAGTTATACCAAACATTCAAAGGAGAACTAAAACCTATTCTCAGACTATTCCAAAAATTTCAGAAAGGATGAACACTTCTAAGTTCTTTTTATGAGGCCAGCATTACCCTAATCCCAAAACCAGATAAAGACACTACAAAGGAAGAGAATTACAGGCCAATATCCCTAATGAACATAGATGCTAAAATTCTCAACAAAATTCTAGCAAATTAGATCCAGCAGTACATTAGGAAGATCATTCATCATGACCAAGTGGGATTTATTCTGGGTATGCAAGCATGGCATGATACAATACTAATATTTGCAAATCAAAAAAAGTGATACATCACTAAACAAACTGAAAGATAAAAACCACATGATCATATCAATAGATATCAAAAAGTCATTCAACAAAATTCAACACCATTTTTTGATAAAAAAAACTCTCAACAAAATGGGACTAGAGGGATCAGACCTCAACATTAAAAGCCTTATATGACACACCTACATCATACTCAATGGACAAAAGCTAACATCATACTCAATGGACAAAAGCTAAAACCATTTCCCATAAGAACAGGAACAAGACAGGAATGCCTACTTTCACGACTCCTGTTTGACATAGTACTACAAGTGCGAGCCATAGTGATCATACAAAAAGAAGAAATAAAAGGCATCCAAATTGGAAAGGAGGAAGTAAAACTCTCATTATTCGCAGATGACATGATACTGTATGTAGAAAATCCTAAAGACTCCATCAGAAAACTACTAGATTTAATAAATGGATTCAGCAACATAACAGGATATAAAATTAAAACCCAGAAATCTATGACATTTTTATACACCCATAATGAACTCTCAGAAAGGGAAACCAAGCAAACAACCCATTTACTATTGCTACAAAAAAATTTAGATACTTGGGAATAAACTTAACCAAGGAAGTAGAAGACCTGTACATGAAAAACTACAGGACACTGAAAAAAGAGATAGAGGAAGATATTCTACCAATCCATGAACAATATACCGTGTTCATGGACTGGTAGAATCAACATCATTAAAACATCCATTCTACCAATGCAATCCCTATCAAAATACCAACGGATTATTTCACAGTCCTAGAACAAATATTAAAAAATTTGTATGGAATCAAAAAAGACCTTAACTAGTTGCAGAAATCTTGCAAAAGAAAAACAAAGTTGGAGGGATCACAATATCAGATTTCAAATTATACTACAAGTCCACTGTACTCAATACAGCCTGTTACTGGCAAGAGAACAGGCACATAGACCAATGGAACAGAACAGAGACCTCAGAAATCTACTCAAGGCATTATGCTCAATTAATATTTGACAAAGGAGGCAAGAGCATACAATGGAGTCAATACAGTCTCTTCAATAAATTGTGTTGGGTAAATTGGACAGATACATGCAAAAGAAATGAAATTAGACTACCAACTCACACCATACACAAGGATAAACTCAAAATGATAAAAGACTTAAATGTAATCAGAAAACCATAAAAATTCTAGAAGAAACAATAGGCAGCAAAATCTCAGACATCTCTCATGGCAATATGTTTATGGATACATCTCCTAGAGCAGCGGTTCTCAACTTGTGGGTCACGACCTCTTTGGGGGTCAAACGACCCTTTCACAGGGGTCGCCTAAGACCATCAGAAAACACATATATAATTACATATTGTTTTGTGATTAATCACTATGCTTTAATTATGTTCAATTTGTAACAATGAAAATACATCCTGCATATCAGATATTTACATTATGATTCATAACAGTAGCAAAATTACAGTTATGAAGTAGCAATGAAAATAATTTTATGGTTGAGGTCACCACAACATGAGGAACTATATTAAAGGGTCGTGGCGAGGAGGAAGAAAATGGCGGAGGTATAGATGGTGAGAATGCAGACTAGTGCAGCAGACTGGTGCAGCGATTATGGAAAACAGTATGGAGTTTTTCAAAAAACTAAAAATGGAACTCCCATTTGACCCAGTGATCTCACTTCTAGAAATATATCCCAAGAAACCAGAAACACCAATCAGAAAGGATATATGGACCTCTATGTTCATAGCAGCACAATTTACAATACCTAAGCAGCACAATTTACAATACCTAAGATTTGGAAACAGCCCAAGTGCCCATCAGTAGATGAGTGGATAAAAAAGCTTTGTACAAGAAAAAAAAAAGAAAGAAAGAAAAAAATAGCTTTGTACATTTGTTCTATGGAATACTATGCATCAGTAAAAAAGGAGAATTTCTTACCCTTTAAGACAGCGTGAGGGACCTGGAGAGTATCATGCTAAGTGAAATAAGTCAGTCAGAGAAAGACAAGTATCACATGATCTCACTCATATGTAGACTCTAAGTAACAAAATAAACTGATGAACGAAGTGGATCCAGAGACATGCAAGCTTGGAACAGAGTGTGGAATCTTGGAGGGAAGGTGGAGGAGGGTGGGTGTGTGGGATGTAATCAACCAAGAACCTTGTATACATATATGCATGGCCCATGGCCAAAGACAATGGGATAGTGATGGCTGGGGGTTGGGGATGGGGCATGCTGGAGGGGGTTAATGGGGGTAAAAAGGGGACATATGTAATACTTTCAACAATAAAGTTATTAAATAAATAAATAAATAAATAAATAAATCAAAGGCAATATAACAAGAAACAAAAAAGGATCCAGCAATTCCACTTCTGGATATTTATTGAAAGAAGCCCAAAACACTAAAGTGAGAAGACATATGCATTCCTGTGGTTATTCCAGCATTACTTACAATAGCCAACCTAAGTGTCCATCCATAGATGAATGTATAAAGAAGAAAAGGTGCATATATACAATAAAAGATGACTCAGACACACACACAAAAAAAATGAAATCTTGCCATCTGCCACAACATGAATAGATCTAGAGGGTATTGTGCTGAGTGAAATAACTCGACAAAGAAAGATAAATGCCATATGATTCTACTTTTAGGTGAAATTTAAAAATACATAAATAACTAACAAGCAAAAAAAACTCATACAAAGAACATTTTGATGGTTGTCAGATGAGAGGAGAATTGGGGAGATAGTTGAAAAAGGGGAAGGGAGCCCAGAAGTGTGGCTCAGTGGTTGAGCATCGACCCATGCACCAAGAGGTTGCTGGTTCAGTTCCTGGTTGGGGCACATGCCTGTGTTGCAGGCTCAATCCCCAGTAAGGGACATGCAGGAGGCAGCCAATTGATGTTGATGTTTCTCACATTAATGCTTCCCTCTTTCTCTCTTCCTCCCCCGCTCTCTCTAAAATCAATAAAAACATATTTTTTAAAGGGGGGGAAAGGATTAAGAAGTACAAAATGATAGTTTCAAAATAGTCATGGGAATGTAAAGTATGGCTAGGAAATATAGTCAATAATATTGTAATAACCATGTATGGTGTCAGATGGGTATTAGATTTATCACACTGAATAACTTATGCAAATATCTAACCACTATGTTGTACACCTGAAACTAATATAAATTGTATATCAACTGTAATTGAAAAATACAAAATTATTTTTAGAAAACCATTTTTATTTGTTGAAGAATGTGAGTTATTTCCAATTGTTGTCTACTACAGTGGAACCTCAGTTCTTGAACTTGATTTGTTCTGGAGGGCTGTTTGAGAAGTGACTTGTTTGAAAACTAAATAATTTTTTCCCATCCTATATAATAAAAGCCTAATATGCTAAGTGTCCGGTCATCGGTTCAACCAATCAAAGCGTAATATGCTAATGATATGCTAAGGCCGCTCAACTGCTCACTATGACGTGCACTGACCACCAGGGGGCAGACTCTCTGACTGGTAGGTTAGCTTGTTGCTGGGGTCTGGCCAATAGGGACTGAGCAAGACAGGCCGGACATGCCCTGGAGCCCTCCCGCAGTCCCTCCATGGCTGGCCAACCTCCTGTGTCCCTCCCTGGCCCCAATCGTGCACTGTTGGGGTCCCTCGGCCTGGCCTGCACCCTCTTGCAATCCGGGACCCCCTTGGGGATGTCGGAGAGCTGGTTTCAGCCCGATCCCGCAGGCCAGGACAAGGGACCCCATTGGTGCACAAATTTGTGCACTGGGCCTCTAGTTAGAAATAATGTAAATTGAATTAATCCATTCCAGGCTCCAAAATGATTTTGTATTTAAACTTTCTTATATACAGTATATGTCTAATGAACAGATTACATGTCTAATGTAATCTATAAATAAACACTTTAAAAACAAAAAGAATATGAAATGTAAATGAAAATTTAACAAAAAGGAAATGAAATGTGCACACTAGAACTTACTTTTAATGTTGAGAACTATTGATGACTGAATATGGAAAAAAGAAATGGAGGGATATTATTGTTTGGAAGGGGAGTCCCTTCCATGAAAACATCAGGTAGCTGTTCTGGGCTTCTTGCTCTCTTTTGTCTCTTTGCTCCACTAGAACTTGCTTAGGCTCACTGTGCCTCTGTCTCACTAAAAAACTATCCAATGATTGATTTTGCCTGTTTAACACTTACCTGAATTGGAAGATTGTATTGTTAGTGAATAAGTTTATTGCTATTTCTTTGTCAGGGTGACACGTATTCCTCAATAAAACTTTTCATTTCTCCCCATTTCCCAAGCATTTCCTTGATTAGTGAAATAGAAGTATCCTCCTTTCCCTCTTCTTCCTTGGAAGAGAGCGTCTCAGCTGCCGTCTGTTGCTGCTTCCTCTGAAGGTCTTGGAGTTCCTTGTGGTCAGCTCAGTGTTATGGTCCTCCACAAATTCCTCCTCCTCATCATCATCCACCTCCAAGCCCATGGACTTGCCCAGAGACACAATATCCTCCATAACAGACACAGGCTCATCCTCAAAGCCCTCAAAGTCTCGTTCAGCAACAGACTTAGGCCACAATTTCTTCCAGGCTGATTGCATGGTCCTGGAATACACTTCCCCCCATGCTTTGTTTATGAGACTCATGCAAGTGAGGATATTAAAATGCTCCTTCCAGAACTCCTTGAGGGTTAAATTAGTTTCAGAGGTCACCTCAAAACACCTCTGAAACAGTGCCTTTGTGTAGAGTTTCTTAAAATTAGAAATGAACCTGCTGTTCCATGGGCTGGATAGGAGGAGTTGTGTGAGGTGGCAAGAACTTAGCAGTGATAAAGCTGTACTCTTGCATCAACTGGCCTCCATGCCTGGAGGGTGGAAAGGAACACTGTCCAGTACAAGAAGTGCCCTGAGTGTCAATTATTTTTCCTGGAGCTATTTCTTCATACTTGGGGCAAGCACTTCACGAATCCACTCAATAAAAAATTGCCTGGTTACCCAAGCTTTGCTATTAGCTCTACACATCACATTCTATTTGTTTTTTCATGACATTTTTCTTAAAAACTCATGAGTTTTCAGAATGGTAGATGAGTAGAGGCTTTAATTTAAAGTCCCCACTCGCATTCCCACACAATAATAATGTCAGCTTGTCCTTCATTGACTTGTGTCCTGACAATGACTTATCCTGTGTGATGTAGGTTCTCTTTGGCATTTTCTTCCAGAAGAGGCCTGTCTCATCACAATTGAACACTTGTTGGGGAACAAATCCCTTGGCCTCTATGTGTTCTTAAAATTCTGTCATGAAATGATCAGCTGCTATTTTGTTAGAACTGGCAGCCTCCCCATGCCTCACTACACTATGAATGCCACTTCTTCTCTTAAATTTATCAACCCCTCCTCCCTGCTAGCCTTAACCAAATCACTTTCAGCACTCATTCCAGGGTTGTCTTTCAGCTCATTTTTTAAAAAATATATTTTTATTGATTTTTTACAGAGAGGAAGGGAGAGGGATTGAGAGTTAGAAACATCAATGAGAGAGAAACATCGATCAGCTGCCTCCTGAGCACTCCCCACTGGGGATGTGCCCGCAACCAAGGTACATGCGCTTGATCGGAATTGAACCTGGGACCCTTGAGTCCGCAGGCTGTTGCTCTATCCACTGAGCCAAACCGGCTAGGGCCAGCTCATTTTTTAAGCTCTATTGTTTTCTTTTAACTTTGCTGCTATCACTAACCTTCTTAGGACCCAAGGTGACTCACTGTATGTATTTAATAATAATAAACAGCAACAAAAGGAAAAAAACACAAAAATGTTTACAGTACAATTTCCTGAGATGTTATCAACATGAGGTTTAGTGGTAAACTAACTCATACTTGCACATTATCTCCTTTGTCACCTGAGAGATGTGAAACTGATCACACAGTCTCACATATCAGCATGAAAGGGTTGTCAGGTCGAGAACCAAAGTTTTGTTCAGCAGCCAAGACATTTTTTCTGTGAACAACTTGGTTGAGAACCGAATTGTTTGAGGTGGAAGATGTTCAAGAACCAAGGTTTTACTATATAAGTAAAACTGCTATTAACAATCATATACCAACCAAAGGACTTGTATGCATACATGTAAGCATAACCCATGGACACAATCAGTAGGGGGGGGGAGAGGGCATGTGCCAGAGTGGGGGGGTGGGGTGGGAAAGAGTGGGGAGAGGTCAATGGGGGAAAAAGGGTTCATATATAATACTTTAAACAATAAAGAATTTTAAAAAGAAAAAAAATCACATAAAAGTTTTTTGTGTGGACATAGGTTTTTGTTTTTCTGGGATAGATGCCAGGAGTACAATTTCTAGTTTGTATGGTAGCACATGTTTACATGCTTAATTTTTTAAAAATTGTCAAATTCTTTTCCAGAGTGACTATATCATTTTACATTCCCACCAGCAATGTGTATGTAAACCAGTTTCTCTGCATCCCTACCAGCATTTACTGGTAGTGTTATCATTATTTTTTATTTTAGCCATTCTGGTAGGTGCATAGTAATATCTCATTGTGGCTTTTTATTTAGTTTTGATGTCTCTTTCATTTTCTTTCAACTAGAGTTGACCTTGTATTGTCTTTTGTGACATTGACATTTTTAAAGAGTAAGGTATGTTGTTTCCTAAAATAATGTACCTTAATTTGGGTTTATTGGATTGTTTCCTTATGATGTTATTGCTGGTTGAAATGGGGGTCTTCCACACAATTGCAAGAAAAGCATTTCAGGGAACCATGCATGGGAGGACAAGGTGTAGTGGTAAGATATATTGAAGCTGGAGTAAACACAAAGGATTGTCCCCAGGTGTCCAGTATCTCATTCACAATCAGATGGCTCATCCCCATTCTGCTGTGGAAGAAATCCATCCTTGTCTCCACCAAGCCCAGAAGAAGGACTAGAATCCAGACATGTTGTACCATTAGTCCAATGCCAAATCTTAGTCCAGCTCAGTCTCTGTTCCCATCTGCACTGCCACACCCCAGCCCACGCTTGGAGCCATGCTTGGAGCCATGTGGCCCCTACTGAGAGAGAACACACCAATGAATGAACGCATGCTACCAAGGTGGGCCTTTATTAAGTTTTAATTCTATTATCTCAGGCTTGTGAAAAAGTAAGCTTTCTTTCAAACTAACCAATCTCCTAATCCTTCAGGAGCTTGTGCTAAGCCCTCCCCATATCCAATCCCTTTCCTAGATCTTCCAGGGTTCTGTGTCCCTTATCTAATCCAACCCTTTTCCCAGGCTAGGCACCTCCCCTTTATGGTCACCATCTTGGATCCAACTGCACATGTGCCTAGCAAAGGAATTTTCCCTGCTATTTTTGTTTTTGTTTTTTCTTTTTTGAATCCTCACTCAAGGATATTTTTCCATTGATTTTTAGAGAGAGTGGAAGAGAGAGAGAAAAACAGAGAGAAATATTGATGTAAGAGAAAACATCGACTGGTTGCTTCCTGAATGAGCCCAAACCAGGAACGGGCCTGGGATGAGCCTGCAACGGAAGTGCATGCCCTTGACCAGAATCGAACCTGGGACTCTTCGGTCTGCAGGTCAACGCTCTATCCACTGAACCAAACCGGCTAGGACTCCCTGCTGTTTTTATTCCTCCCTTGGTAATCCCAGCTAATGACCGGTAACCAATTCTTCATGCCTGCTTCAGAAGTTAAGTACCCTTGGTGAAGGATATGGTGGAGCCTATGAATGTGTGGCTTCCTAGTAAATGAGGTTTAATGTCAAATTCAGTGCCCTGGTTTATTAGGCTTAATGTCTTATTCCATTTTCTCCCTTCCCTTATTAATAACTAGCACCTATACTAACAATATGATTCAGGTTATGCATTTTTGACAGTACTGTATCTGATATTGTCTGTTCTGTGCATCACTGTTGGAACCATCTGATACCAGTTTGTCTTATTATCAGTAATGATAACTTTCATTAAAGTCCCCACTAAGTTCATCACTTAGTTAAGGTGGCATCTATCAGTTTTCTCCATTGTAAAGGTTTTTTGCCCCCTTTTAATTAATAAGTAATCTGAGGGGAGATATCTTGAAAATGTTAAACATTTTTTAACCCATTTTTTAACCTTCCTGCATGAAAACTCCATTAAACTCCTGCACTAAGAGATTTGACCAAACTTGAATATGGCTTCTAATAGCCTAAAGCCTAGGATAACACAACCTCCTTTTGAGTTTCAGTTTGGAAAAGCTCAGGGTTATCAAAATAGTTCTAACCAATACCTGACATTGCCCCTCTGGCCTCCCTTTATTTTTTAAAAATCTTTATTGTTGAATCTTTATTACATATGTCCCCTTTTTTCTCCTATTGACCTCTTCTAGCCCATCCCCATCCCCCACCCCAGGCCTTCACCACCCTATTGTCTGTGTCCAGGGGTTATGCATATATGCATGCAAGTTCTTTGTTTGATCTCTTCCCACTGACCCACTCCTGCCTTCCCTCTGAGATTCTACAGTTTGTTCCATGTTTCTATGTCTCTGGATCTATTTTGTTCATTAGATTCCACATATGAGTGAGATCATGTGATACTTGTCTTTCTCTGACTGGCTTATTTCACTTAGCATAATACTCTCCAGGTCCCTCCATGCTATCTCAAAGGGTAAGAGATCCTTCTTTTTTACTGCTGCATAGTATTCCATGGTGTAAATGTACCACAGCTTTTTGGCCTCCCTTTATAGCATTTCTAAAAAGAGCTTACCACTGTGACTTTCAGGATGTAGATATATCTCCTACAACTCAGGGTGTCTTTTTCAAGAATGTGAAAGCCATTCTTTTGAAATGCAATCATCGGGAAGAACAGAGCCTCTGTCTCCCAATCTCTGTGGGATAAAAATCCTAACAGAGATTGCCAGTAGCAGATACAACTGGTCTAATCCCATTAATATTGACCAGACCTTTGTAACTCTTCACTTGAACTCCCCTTTTAGTCCCCCTCCCTACACCTGAAATGCCCAGTCACATCAGTACAAATCAGAATGGAATTTGGGTTTTTCCTTTACTGTCAGTAGTTATTAAGTAAAATCTGTTTTCACTACTTTAACTAATATCTGGCTTTGTTTATCTTTATCACCCAAAAAACTTTCAGCTAGTGGTTTCAGCTTTCCCTAATGATTCTATTGTGGTTCTTCTGTGTTTATTAGTTGACATTCTACTAAAAAAAGAACTTTCCTTTGTCCCCTTATATTTGCTTGTTTGTTTCTTCATATCATTATGGGTTTTATGTTTAATGTATACTGACACCATTAATTTTAATACTCAGTTGGCCAATAGGAGCTCTGTTAGACAAGCAACTATGTCTTTATGACATGTTCCCCATCATTTTCTGAGCTCTTCCTTACCTTATGGCACAAGATGTTTCAGGTTCATCTTGTACTTTTTCTGCCTCAGCCCTGAAATCAGCCAGTTCTCCAATGAGTCTTGGTTTCTTTTAGAGGGAAATGGTATTTAGAAACCAAGATCCAAGAACTGGATGTTCTCATTGCTACTGGAATGTCGTTGCTTTTAGTTTTTTGTGTTGTTGTGTGTTTTTTTCATTGCAGGGAGGAGGAGGAGGAGGAGGAGGAGGAGGAGGAGGAGGAGGAGGAGGAGGAAGAGGAGGAGGAAGGGGGAAGGAAGAGCAGGAAAGAAAAGGAAAAAATAAAAAGGAGAAGGGGAAGGGGGAGGAAAAGAAAGGAAGAAGGAAGTAGGGAGAACAGGAAGAGGAAGAGGAAGAGGAAAGTCAGAGAAGAAGAAGGAGAAGGAGTGGAAGAACAAAATAAGTTCAGATTGAAGCCTCCAATATTATATTATCCAATACTAGAGGGCTGGTGCACAGATTCATGCATGGGTGGGGTCCCTCAGCCTGGCCTGCACCCTCTCGCAATCCGGGACCCCTCGGGGGATGTAGCAGTGCTGAAGCAGCAGGTGGCCAGGGAGGAACCCCAGCCTGGGCCGGGCGCAGCTCTGCTGCCACTCATCCCGGCCTTGCTGCATCTGGCAGCCGCTGCCCAGTAGCACTGCCTCCACAGCTGTGCTCCCCAGCCATGAGCCCGACTTCTGGCTGAGCAGCGCTCCCACTGTGAGAGCGCAATGATCACCGGGGGCAGCTCCTGTGTTAAGCGTCTGTCCCCTGGTGGTAAGTGCCATCATAGTGACCAATCAACCAGTCATTCCGGTCATTCGGTCGTAAAGGTCTCTTAGGCTTTTAGATATATAGATTACAAGGTTCTTCTTTGCTGTATTCATTCAATAATTGTATTCCTTCCCCCACAGTGAGAACCCTGGCTCCAATTAGTATCAATCTATTTCATTGCTCAATCTGACAACACACACACAATAGTTTCAGAACAGCTACACCCATTCTCCTACCAACAACAAAACTAAGTTTAAGATTTCTTGGCCATTGTTTTTATCTGTACAAAAGTAGATTTACAGCCCTGGTCACTGTAGCTTGGTTAAATGAAATATTGTCCCACACACCGAAAGGTTTTGGGTTCAATTCCTAGTCAGGGCACGTGCCTGGGTTGTGGGTTCAATCTGAGTTGGAGCACATGTGTAAGGCAGCTGATCAATGTTTCTCTCACACATCAATGTATCTCTTTTTCTCTCTCTCTCTCTGCTCCCTTCTCTCTCTTTCTTTCTCTCTCTCTCCCCCTTGACCTCTCTTAAAGAAAAATAAAGTAGATTTACAGTTGTTCATATGAAAAATAATACAATAATTAATAAATAATAAAATAATGAACTCTATGTTTTGCATACTCACAATTATAAACCTACTTTTATCCCACCCTATGTAGTCAAGTATTGTATTTACTGCTGTGGATTAGATTTTTTTTCTTCTACAAAGTTATGGTATCCGTTGGATATACATTCAATGTGTTTGTTTCATGTAATGTAGTTTCAGGATGCAAAGGCATCCTAGGTGTCTCTGCTGTGGATAAAAGTACAGGAAAAATAGAATAAGATTACCATAGAAAATTAAAAGGGTCATTTGATCAAGGAAGGCATTGAGCATATGGCCCAAGAAACTGAGAAGTACAAAACTGAATATGAGAAGCAGAGGAACAGGGTATCTTCCAGAATTTGCTTGAATTTTATGCATTAAACATGAAAGCAATGGTTGAAGATTAGAAACTTCAAGGCTAGATCAAAGATGAGGACAAACAGAAGATTCTTGACAAGTATAAGGAAATCATCAACTGGCTTAATAAAAGTCAGACTACAGAGAATTTGAATATCAGCAGAAAGCCCTGGAGAAAATTTGCAACCTCATCATAATCAAGTTGCACCAGAGTATAAGAGAAATGCCAGGAGGAATTTCTGAGGCTTCTCTGGTGGTGGAGCTCCTGCATTTGGTGGTGCCTTTTATGGGTTCCCTATAAAGAGGTAAATTAAGCCAACCTGAGTATAGATACCTCAGCATTATTCCACAATAAAAAATTGAAGGAGGCAAATTTATAGCAAATTCAGTGACTATTTTAGAATTGAGCTACTGTACTAAATTACTGGCATTCTCATTACTTGAATAGAAAATATATGGCCAGGGAAAGGAAGTAACATTGTATTTTGTTAGCATCCTTCTATCTAATAAAAGAGAAACATGGTAATTAACCATAACTTCGCTACCCTTCCCATTGGCTAATCAGGGCGATATGCAACTTAACTGCCAACCAAGATGGCGGCTGGCAGCCAGGCAGCTGAAGCGAACAGGAGGCTTGCTTGCTCCAGTGACGGAGGAAGCCAAGGTTCCCCACCTGCCACTGCCGGCCTCTGAGCTGCTCTCTAAGAAACAAATGTAGAAGGTAAACAATCCCCAGAAACCTGCTTTCAGCCATCAGAGCTGGAGCGAGCAGGACCGAAACAATGTTGCAATTATAGAAGCATAAAAAAACCCAGATACCTGCTTTCAGCCATCAGAGCTGGAGCAAGCAGGACCGAAACAATGTTGCAATTATAGAACCCAAACAAACCCCAGAAACCTGCTTTCAGCAGCTGAGGTCTCAGAGCTGGAGCCAAGCCTCAGAGCTAAAGCCGGCTCTCAGCTCCAGTGACAGCCGTAGAAGGTAAATAAATTCCAGAATAAAAAAAGAAAAGAAAAAAAGAGAGGTTGGGAGCTTCAGTCGTCCGCCAGCCTGAAAATGGCCCTCAGCCCCTCACCCAGACTGGCCAGGCACCCCAGTGGGGACCCCCACCCTGAAGGGGGTGTGACCAGCTGCAAACAGCCATCATCCCCTCATCCAGGCTTGCCAGGCACCCAACGGGACCCCCACCCTGATCCAGGACACCCCTCAGGGCAAACCAGCCAGCCCCCACCGGTGCACCAGGCCTCTATCCTATATAGTAAAAGGGTAATATGCCTCCCAGCACCGGGATCAGCAGAGCCACGAGGCCTCATGCCCCGGGATCAGCGGAGCCACGAGGCCTCCTGGCACCGGGATCAGCGGAGCTGCGAGGCCTCCTGGCCCCTGGAGCAGCGTGACAGGGGGCAGCACCCAAACCCCCTGATCGCCCTGCGGCTCTGTGTGTGACAGGGGGTGGGGCCACAACTTCCCTATCCGCCCTGCTCTGTTCCTGACAGGGGAAGGCGCCCCAACCCCCTGATTGGCCCTGCTCTGTGTGTGACAGGGGTTGGTGCCCCAACTCCCCCATCGGCCCTGCCCTGAGTATGACAGCAGCGGCGCCCCAACCCCCTGATCGGCCCTGCTCTGTGTGTGACAGGGGTCGGTGCCCCAACTCCCTTATTGGCCCTACTCTGTGCATGACAGCAGGGAGCTCCCCAACCCCCTGATCCGCCCTGCTTTGTGTGTGACAGGGTATGGAGCCCCAACCCCCCTAATGGGCCCTGCTCTGTGAGTGACAGGGGGCAGCGCCCCAACCCCCCTGATCAGCCCTGCTCTGTGCATGACAGGGGGTGGTGCCGCAACCTCCCCATCAACCCTGCCTTGAGTGTGACAGGGGGCAGTGCCCCAACCCCCCAATCGGCCCTACCCTGAGCGTGACCCAGGGTGGCATCCCAACCTCCCAATCTGCCCTGCTCTGTGCATGACAGGGGGCGGCGCCCCAACTCCCCAATTGGCCCTGCTCTGAGCCCGATCAGGGGCTGCACCTAGGGATTGGGCCTGCCCTCTGCCACCTGGGAGCGGGCCTAAGCCAGCAGGTCGTTATCTCCTGAGGGGTCCCAGACTCTGAGAGGGCACAAGTGGGGCTGAGGGACACTCCCCGCCCCCAGCCAGTGCACAAATTTTTGTGCACCAGGCCTCTAGTTGTATTATAATTGAAAAATATGATGTACTAAATAAAAGCTGTATTTAAAATCAGTGTGGAAAAGCTTATTTTAAAAGAAAAAAATGTTTGGTCAGACCAAGAGCAAAATAATTACTGGGCGGGCTCATTTGAATGAAGATGACAGAAAAAAGAATCAGTGAACTTGGATATTAAACAATAGAAATTATCCAATATTAACAGCAGAAAAAAATAACAAAGCCTCAGTGACCTATTGTACTATAATGAAAGATGTAATATTTATGTCATCAAGTTCCAAAAAATAAAAAGAGAGAGAGAGAAGAAAGTATGAGGCTGAAAAGTATTTGAAGATATGATGGCTGAAAACTTCAAAAATTTGGCAAAAGGCATGAACCTACATATTTAACAATCTGGTGGACTCTCAAGATAAGGCTAAAGAAATCTACATCAGTATACATCATAATAAAACTTCTAAAACCTAAAGGTAAAGAAAAAATCTTGAAAGCAGCAAGACATAAAAATGACACCTTATCTATAAGGAGAAAGCAATTCAAAAAATGAAAGTGGATTTCTTCTCAGACTAAAGAGGCCAAAAAGAAGTGGCACAACATTTTCAAATGCTGGAAGAAAAGAGCTCTCTACCCAGAATTCTATTATCCAGTGAAAATGCCCTTCAAGAATAACAGGGATATCATGACATTCTCAGATGAAGGAAAACTAAGAGGATTTGTTTCCAGCAGAACTACTCATGAAAGAATGACTAATTGAAGTTCTTGAACTGGAAAGGAAATAATAAAAGAAAGAATTTTAGCCCTGACTGGTTTGGCTCAGTGGATAGAGCGTTGGCCTGCGGACTGAAGGGTCCCAGGTTCGATTCTGGCCAAGGGCATGTACCTCGGTTGAGGGCACATCCCCAATAGGGGCTGTGCAGGAGGCAGCTGATCGATGTTTCTCTCTCATCGATGTTTCTAACTCTCTATCCCTCTCCCTTCCTCTCTATAAAAAATCAATAAAATATATTTTTTTAAAAAAAGAAAGAAAGAATTTTAGGACATCAGGGAAGAATACAGAACAACATAAAGAATCTAATCTAATAAAAGAGAAACATGGTAATTAGCCATACCTCCGCTACCGTTCCCATTGGCTAATCAGGGCGATATGCAAATTAACTGCCAGCCAAGATGGCGGCCAGCAGCCAGGCAGCTTGAAGCTAACAGGAGGCTTGCTTGCTCCAGTGACGGAGGAAGCTAACGTTCCCCGCCTGCCTTGCCAGCCTCTGAGCTTGCAGTTTGAAACATTGTTACAAATATAGAAGCTAAACAAAACCCCAGAAACCTGCTGGCCTCTGAGCTTGCAGTTTGAAACATTGTTACAAATATAAAAGCTAAACAAAACCCCAGAAACCTGCTTTCAGCTAGTCGGGATCTCAGAGCTGGAGTTGAAACAGTGTTTCGATTATAGAACCCAAACAAACCAGATACCTGCTTTCAGCAGCCGAGGCCTCAGAGCTGGAGCCAAGCCTCAGAGCTAAAGCTGGCCCAGAATAAAAAAAGAAAAAGAAAAAAAGGATAGGTTGGGAGCTTCAGTCACCCACCAGCCTGAAAACGGCCCTCAGCCCCTCACCCAGACTGGCCAGGCACCCCAGTGGGGACCCCCACCCTGAAGGGGGTGTGACCAGCTGCAAACAGCCATCATCCCCTCATCCAGGCTGGCCAGGCACCCCAGTAGGGACCCCCACCCTGATCCAGAACACCCTTCAGGGCAAACCAGCTGGCCCCCACCCGTGCACCAGGCCTCTATCCTATATAGTAAAAGGGTAATATGCCTCCCAGCACCAGGATCAGCGGAGCCACGAGGCCTCCCGGCACTGGGATCAGTGTGACAGGGGGCAGCGCCCAAACCCCCTGATCGCCCTGCGGCTCTGTGTGTGATAGGGGGCGGGGCCACAACCTCCCTATCTGCCCTGCTCTGTTCGTGACAGGGGAAGGCGCCCCAACCCCCTGATCAGCCCTGCTCTGTGCCTGATAGGGGGGAGCTCCCCAACCCCCTGATTGCCCTGTGGCTCTGTGTGTGACAGGGTGCGGCGCCCCAATCCCCTGATCGGCCCTGCTCTGTGTGTGACAGGGGGCAGTGCCACAACTCCCCTATCAGCCCTACTCTGTGAGTGACAGGGGGGAGCTCCTCAACCCCCTGATTGGCCCTGCTCTGTGCGTGACAAGGGGGAGCTGCCCCAACCCCCTGATCAACCCTGCTCTGTGCGTGACAGGGTACAGAGCCCCAACCCCCTGATGGGCCCTCCTCTGTGAGTGACAGGGGGCAGCGCCCCAACCCCCTGATTGGCCCTGCTCTGTGCATGACAGGGGGTGGCGCCGCAACCTCCCCATCGACCCTGCCTTGAGTGTGACAGGGGGCGGTGCCCCAACCCCCCAATCGGCCCTACCCTGAGTGTGACTAGGGGTGGCATCGCAACCTCCCGATCCGCCCTGCTCTGTGCATGACAGGGGGCGGCGCCCCAACTCCCCAATTGGCCCTGCTCTGAGCCCGATCAGGGGCTGCACCTAGGGATTGGGCCTGCCCTCTGCCACCCGGGAGTAGGCCTAAGCCAGCAGGTCGTTATCTCCCAAGGGGTCCCAGACTGCGAGAAGGCACAGGCCGGGCTGAGGGACCCCCTCTCTCCACCAAGTGCACAAATTTTTGTGCACCAGGCCTCTAGTCTATATATATAATAGAGAAATATGCTAATTAGGCCAGGATGCCATAATGGGTCACAACCGAACAGGAGGAGGTTGCACAGCAGCATTGGGAGTGGGTGGAACTGGGGATGGGCTCCCTTAGTAGTCCTGCAGGGTCAATCTCAAGAGGACAGGCCAGGCATCAATGGACCAGCACTGCCAGCATGATCCCGACAGTGTTGCCGGCCTCCTGGAACTCAGCCTCGGGCACTGAGGCTGCTTCCCCTTCCTTGGACGGGCTTCCTTAGTAGTCCTGCAGGTTGAATCTGAAGAGGACAGCCCAGGCACCAACGGACCAGCGCTGTCGGCACTTGAATGTGAGCAGACAGACGGAAAAAAGACCTTCAAGGCCTGTCCAAGGCAGGTTTGCATTTAAAACTAAGTGGGGTGGTCCGGAACTGCGCGGCACTGACAACCAGGGCAGTCTCTGCGTCAGTGGCACATCTGCGGCTCGAAGTGTAGGGGGTGAGGGCCATGCAAGCCAGAGGCTTTGGCTGCAATGGTCAGATAATTTCAGCTCCAAGACAGGCGCAATCAGGGAAGCCGGTGGGACCTTCACAAAAAAAGAGAAGGCTGAAGAGGAAGGATACTTCCCAGAGCGGATTAAAGAACAGCTGGCAGCCTTGAAGAAACAACATGAAGAAGAGATCACTCATCATAAAAAGGAGATTTGAGCATCTGCAGAAAGAAATTGAGCAGCACAAGCAGAACATCAAGAAACTGAAAGATCATGATACTGCGGTGGTGTCAGGGTGAGGGGACAGCCATATTTGCCAGTGCTGCCCGAGCTGTCAACAACAAAAAGTGTGTGGGAGCTGGGCAGGCGCACAGACAGGCACACAGACCCCAGGCCCACCTCGCCACCGCCTGGGGGGCGGGGGAGGGGGGATGTCTTACAAACCGAACTTGACCATGCACATGCCTGCCACCTGCCACCTCTGGGAGCGTTCACCCGCCTTCCACCAGCATGGCAACGTCTTCCCAGTATTGCCAGCTGCTGAGTGACTAGGACCACCATCTCTAGGCTACACGCAGGGAACAGAGAACAGCCAGGTGCCCCAGAGCAAATATGCTGAGCTGCTGGTCATCATTGACGAGCTAGGGAAGGAGATCTGACCCACGTACGCGGGCAGCAAGAGCAAGAGCGCGATGGAGAGACTGAAACAAGGCATCATCCACATGACAGGGCTGGTTCGGGAGTGCTTGGCCGAGATGGAGCGGAACACCAGGTCCTAGCCCCTGAGTCAGCGTGAAAGGCTTTCCCTCTTCTTCCAAGAAGTGACAGCTCATGCCTGTACCCCCTTCAGATGAAACTTGGTTTCAAAATGGTAACAGCTTGGTTTCTCCTCCCCGTGCCCCTCCAGTGGTTCATCAGGCTCCAAACCTACCATCACTGAGATGGAGAAGAGATTTTTGCAGTTATTAGATTTACATATTAGTTAGGAACTACCCAGGGCATTTTGTGTGTGTGTTTTTTAAGCATTGATTTACATGATGCATGTCAGTTACCTATCACAGCAAACTGTAGTTGGCCTCCCAGATACGTGTTTCTCTTCTGGATACATTTCTGTTACTCACATGGTTCTTTATGTCTCTCTTCTGAGCTGATCCAACTCTGAGGGTTTGTTTCAGTGAGTCCTGAGGCAGCGCTTTAGTAGCCAGTGCCCATTCACCACACAGTATAAATTCTTTTCAATGTAACCTTTTTTTTTTTTTTGCTTAAGCATTTGCATGACTATTAGTACTTTGAAGTCAATCCTTAAAATGCACAAGTTATAAATACAGAAGAAAGAGCAACTTATTGAACCTCGCCTGACAAGGACCCCTGAAATTTCCCCTAAGGATGTATGTACATTTCAGTTCCGCCTTTCCCATCAGTGGATCCAAACATCTGGAAGACAGTGACTAATAGTGTTTGCATCTTTGTATGTATTTATTACTTGATGTAATAAAGCTTATTTTCATTAACAACAAAAAAAATAAACTGAAAGATCATGCTGATGCTTAAGTGCACACAGTTCCCCATAGAATGGCTACATACTGTCCACTTCTATGAAGACATAGTTCTGGTAACTAATATCTATCTATGCTGCCAACAGATTATAATAAATTGTGATCAGTGGGGGAAAAAAAACCAAAAAACCAAGTGGGGTGACATCAGAATTACCCAAGCGCACCCCCAACCCCTTCACCTGCCCAGACGCCTAGGGTCCCTTTACAGCTGGGCTGAGCCCAGTGCCTCCCAGTGGCCTGGACACCAGACCTGACCACCTCTCTGGTTTGGCCCAAACATCTAAAGTTCGCATTAGTTGCCAACTTAAGAAATTGGAGCATTCACGTAAAATCAGGATTCCCCACTTCTCTTTCCAAAGTGGCCGATTGGGCTACCAACCAAGGGTGGTGGGTGTCACTTCAACCCTAAGAGGAATCCCCAGCTTGGGGGTGTGGTGAGGAGGAAGCTATCCGTGCAGACAGCTCAGTTGTGTAAACTCCCGCTGACTGGCACAGCCCAACAGTGTGGCTGCTCAACTGCGAGGCAGCACAGCCATGAAACAGTGCAGCTGTTAAATAAGGCCCCTCTCCAGCTTTCAGGGGGCTTCACCTACTCCAACCCACTGCACCCAACTCTGCCCCAGTGAGACAGCTTCAGTGTTTCAGCTCCAGCAAACAGAACACGTCCCAGTGTAAAGGGAAAGTGTATCCATGGCTAGTGTTGCTCAATGGATAGAGCCTCTGCCTGAGGACTGAAGGGCCCAGAGTTCAATTCCTGGTCAGGGCACATGCCTGGATTATGGGTTTGATCCCCAGTGTGGGGCGTGCAGGAGGCAGTCAGCCAATGATTCTCTCTCATCATTGATGTTTCTATCTCCCTCCCTCTCTGAAATCAATCTATACTAATAAAAGGGTAATGTGCTAATTAGACCAAACAACTTCCAGACGACTTTCTGGATGTCCTTTCGGACAAAGCCATGGTGGTGGGGCCGAGGCAGAGGCGGTTAGGGGCGATCAGGCTGGCAGGGGAGAGCAGTTAGGGGGATCAAGCTGGCAGGGGAGAGCAGTTAGGACAATCAGGCTGGCAGGGAGAGCAGTTAGGGGGGTCAGGCCAGCAGGGAGAGAAGTTAGAGAGATCAGGTCGGCAGGCAGGTGAGCAGTTAGGAGCCAGTGGTCCCAGATTGCAAGAGGGATGTCTGGCTGCCAGTTAGGGGGATCCCAGGGATTGGGCCTAAACCAGCAGTCGGACATCCCCCAAGGGTTCCCCAGTTGGAGAGGGTGCAGGTTGGGCTGAGGGAACCCCCCTCCCCCCCATGCACAAATTTCGTGCACTGGGCCACTAGTAATAATATAATAGGTAAACACACTAGATTTTCCTTTTTGAGTTTTCTAGAGTATCTTTGATGGTTGAAGTGAAAATTATAACATTATATAATGTGGTTCTGAAAGTATCTAGAAGCAATATTTAAGAGAATTACATTATAAATGAGGGAGGGTAAAAATGACTTAAAAGAATATAAGGTTTCTATACTTCTCTTAAATTGTCAATACTAGTAGATTGTGATACCAGTGTAATATAGTAACTACAGCAGCCTAAAGGACAGACCTAAGCCCTAACATACCAATACTTATTAAATGTAAATGGTCTAAATATGCTAAATAGTAGACAGATTGGCAGAGTGGGTTTAAAATAAACCATGAACCAACTATATGCTGTCCTCAGAAAACTCTCTTCAAATATAATGATATAGGTAGGTTGATAGTAAAACTGGAAAAATACTAGTAAGTGCCATGTAAACAAAAATCAAAGAAAGCAGCAGTGGCTATATTAATATCAGTAGATTTCAGAGCAAAAAAATATGAGGGACAGAAAAGCATATAAAAAGATCAACCCACCAAGAAGATGTAGAAATCCTAAATGTATATACACCAAAAAGTACAGATGCCAAATATGTGAAACAAAAACTGACAGAACTAAAGGGAAAAAGAGACAAACTCACATATATAGTTGGGGACTTCAATACCTTTCTCAATAAGTGATAGAACAGCTAAACAGGAAACCAGCAAGAATAATAGATACACAAGAATGCCATCAACCAACAGAATCTAACCAATATTTATAAAACACTTTCTCCAACAATAACAGCATATATTATTTTCAAGTGCACATGGAATATTTACCAAGATTGACTTTATCAGACCACTGGCACAACATATCAAAATTTGTGGGACATAGTTAAAGCAGTACTGAGAAAGAAATTTATAGCACTAAACATCTACATTAGAAAAGAAGTCTCAAATCAGTAATCTAAGCTCTAACCATAAGAAATTAGAAAAAAAGCAAAGTAAACCCAAAGCAAGCAGAAGGAAGGAATTAATAAAGAGTATAAATCAATGAGATTGAAAACTGATACACAAAGAAGAAAAATCAATGAAATTGAAAGCTTATTCTTTGGAAAGATCAATAAAATTGACAAACCTCTAGCAAGACTGACAAAGAAAAAAAGAAAGAAAATACAAATAACCAGTATCAGGAATTAAACAGGAGTACTACTAGGACCCTGCAGACACAAAAGCATAAGATAATACTAAACGCTATACACATAAGTTTGATAATTTATGGACCAACTTCTTGAATGGCATAAACTACCATAGATCACCAATATGAAAGAGATCATTTACATAATACTATAACTTTTAAAGAAATTGAACTGTTGAGATAGAAAAAGATGGCAGCTGGCAGGATGGAAGTGAGGAATAGGAAGTGAGTGAGGGGATAAAATGAGAGTGTGTGGATGTGTGTGGTGTGTGTGTGAGTGAGTGAGGGACAGTTAAATCCAACAGGAGCAGCAAAGGCTGGCAGACCAGGCTCTCTGGGACAGGGAGAGTCTACCACCGCTGCGGACACTCCCCAGACTGCGGGACTCGGGCACAGAGCCCACACCATCTTGAAGGAGAGAGCAGCTTCTTCTAGGAACTCATCAGCACCACCACCCACACAGGCCTGGGATTCTGCCCATGACCCAGCAGCCACTCCAGCCAAAATCCTGCTGCCCACCCGCAGACTTGCAGACCCTGGGACCTCCACCTCCAAAGGAGCACCACGCCCGCAGCAGTAAGTGCAACCGTCCCCCTCCTCGGCGGCAGACCTCCGACATCGCATTCACGCATCTCCAGCCCACAGGTCTCCGAGGCACACCACTCCATAGACTTCTCTTGGGAGTCACTGTGAGCCCCACCTGGGTGTGATTTTGTACAGACACAGGCGCACTGCCCCCCAGTAGAAACTCTGAATTCCCTCTGCCTGATTAACTGCCCACACACACCCAGCTGCGAAACTTAAGCGCCAGGGCCCTTCAGCGCCAGGGTCCCTCAGAGTGCGTCAGAGCTCAGCGCCCAGCAAAGGCACTGCCACAGTCGCTCATTCCCCCTAAGCCCATCTATCCACAGGGCACTTTTGGAAGCTGCAGTGAGCCTCTGCTGGGTCCGATCTTGGACAGATAGGGACGCACTCCCCTGGGCAGTAGAAATTCTGAATTCACCCATCCTGGATACCTGCCCAAAGACGCCTTGATTAAGCGATTAAGCGTGCCCGGGCCCTTCAGAATGCTTAAGTGCGCCTGCGCGAGCAAACTCACTGCAGGGGCTCCTGTGTGCCAGCACCGGAACATGCGCCAATCCATCACAGGTGCATCAGCAAAAACTGAGTTTCCCCACCCCAGAGCTGCAGAACTCTGGACACTACAGTTGCATACTTTTCTAGCATTCAGGTCTCCCAAGACCACCACTCCACAGGCAGCCCTGGGGCCCCGCTGTGAGCCCCGCTGGACACGCACTTAAACAAACAGGGGTGCACTGCTGGGCTGTAGAAATGCTGAATTCCCTCTTCTGGGATACTTGCCCACAGACACTGCAATCCAGTGGCTTCAGTGCCAGGGCCCTTCAGAGTGTGTCAGTACACCCTGCTGGCAAACACACCACAGGTGCCCCTGTGAACTGCCGCTGGGATTGCGTGTATCCAACCACAGAGGCAGCAGCAAAAGCTGAGTCTGCCCACCCCACAACTACAGAGCTCTGGACACCACAGTCACGCCTTTCCAGAACGCAGGCCTCCTGAGCCCCACCACCACAACAGACGGTTCCTGGGTGCCACTGTGAGTCCCCGCTGGGCACACGTGATTTCAACCAAGGGCACAAGACAGCAAAAATTGAGACACCCCTCCATGGCTGCTGACTTCTAGACACCTCAGTTGCACCTTTCCAGCTCGCAGGCCTACATCAAGAGAACCCAAATAGCTCAAGTAGGGAGCTACACTAGACTACCAAGCCCAGGAGACCTGAGAGGTCACACTAGTAGTACCATACCCAAAAGAAACTGGGTAGCAAAGCAATCAAAGCTACAATTAAAACATTACAGCAAAAAATGGGAAGACAAAAAAGCAATCCACAAAGGAAAGAAAAAGAGGAATAACCAGAAAGGGAGTTAAATGAAATTGAGGCTACTAACTTTTCAGAGAAAGAATTCAGAGTAATGGTTATAAGGATGCTCAAACGACTGGATGACAAATACACACAACTCAATGAGAATTATAAGGAGCTGAATAAGAATGTCACCAACATGAAAAGGAACCAAGAGGAAATGAAGAACGACATAGCTGTAATAAAGAACACAATGGAAGGGTTAAACAGCAGACTAGAAGAGGCTGAGGACCGCATCAGCAAATTAGAAGATAGGTAGGAAAAAACACACAAACACAGGAGCAACTGGAAAAAAAAACTTAAAAAGCAAGAGGAGAGCCTAAGGGAGCTTTGGGACAACCCAAAACAAAACAACATTCGCTTAATAGGGGTACCAGAAGGAGGGAAGGAGAAGCAAGGAATAGAAAGCCTGTTTGAAGAAATAATGACAGAAAACTTCCCTGATACTGGCAAGAAAAAAACTACACAAGCCCAAGCAGCACACAGAGTGCCAAGCAAGATGAACCCCAAAAGACCAACACCAAGACACATCATAATTAAATTGGCAAACACCAATGACAAAGTAAGAATCTTAAAGGCTGCCAGAGAGAGACAGAAAGTTACCTACAAGGGATCTCCTATTAGAATATCAGCTGACTTCTCAACAGAAACACACCAGGCAAGAAGGGAATGGAATGAAATATAAAAAGTGATGCAAAACAAGGGAATGAATCCAAGAATACTATACCCAGCAAGGCTATCATTCAAAAT
Source organism: Myotis lucifugus (assembly GCF_000147115.1). Classification (NCBI taxonomy): domain Eukaryota; kingdom Metazoa; phylum Chordata; class Mammalia; order Chiroptera; family Vespertilionidae; genus Myotis; species Myotis lucifugus. Next base: position 8,568,618 of record NW_005871067.1, on the reverse strand, counting down.
TGAAGGTGGAATCAGGAGCTTCACAGACAAAAAAGGGCTAAGAGAGATTATTACCACCAAGCCAGCAATGCAAGAAATGCTAAAGGGACTGCTGTAAAAAAAAAAAAAAAAAAAAGAAAAAAAAAGAAAAAGAAAGAAAGAAAAGAAACAGAAAGACAAGAAGAAACACAAACATTAAGAATAAAAATGACCACAAACCAGTACTTTTCAATAATAACATTAAATGTAAATGGATTAAATGCTCCAATCAAAAGACACAGGGTAGGAGACTAGAGGAGAGAAACCAAGATGGCGGCATAGGTTAACGCCGAAGTTTGCTGCCTCGAACAACCACTTCAAAAATACAACTAAAAGACGGAACGGACATCATCCAGAACCACAGGAAGGCTGGCTGAGTGGAAGTTCTACAACTAGGAGGAACCGAGAATCAGAGGAGGCGCAGTGCTGAAGTAAAATACTAAGATGCGGAGTGCGTGCGGCGCGGGCTGGTGGCGGAGGGCACGGTTGTCTGTTTCAATCCGGAGGGAGCCTCAGACTCTGAGCTCCAGATCCGGGCGAGTCTCTAGGGACCCAGACTCAAACGGGAGAAGCAGGACTGTCTGGCTACGGTCCCTCCGAGGTTTGCAGCTGTTGCTGGGGACAGAGAGGCAGGAGCCCCTGGGGACGGACTGAGAGCAGCCATAACTGCTCCCTCCTCCGCCCTGTTGATCCCCGTGGGACCCACCCCGCCCCAAGCCCTGCACAGAGGCATTTGCCGGGATAGCCTTAGGCAAAGGCTAGATTTAGCACCTCCCTAGAGGACACAAGTTCTTCCCACTGCAGACACAGCTGATTACCACAGCCAGTCGGCTTGGAGGTCAAATCCCTCTAGTATTAACTACAACAATCAAGACTTAACTACAACAAGACTGGGCACAAAGACCACTAGGGGGGTGTACCAAGAAAGCGTAAAAAATGGC
>NW_005871067.1:8535401-8567559 GCF_000147115.1 Myotis lucifugus | reverse complement strand
GACCATCTAGAAAGTAAGCATACACTGACTGAAACAAAGAATATTATACACGACGCCCAACAGCAGACCAGAGGAGCGCAAGAATCAAGTCAAAGATTTGAAATGCGAAGAAGCGAGAAACACCCAACCGGAAAAGCAAAATGAAAAAAGAACCCAAAAATACGAAGATAATGTAAGGAGCCTCTGGGACAGCTTCAAACGTACCAACATCAGAATTATAGGGGTACCAGAAGATGAGAGAGAGCAAGATATTGAAAACCTATTTGAAGAAATAATGACAGAAAACTACCCCTACCTGGTGAAAGAAATAGACTTACAGGTCCAGGAAGCGCAGAGAACCCCAAACAAAAGGAATCCAAAGAGGACCACACCAAGACACATCATAATTAAAATGCCAAGAGCAAAAGACAAAGAGAGAATCTTAAAAGCAAAAGAGAAAGAAACTCAGTTACCTACAAGGGAATACCCATACGACTGTCAGCTGATTTCTCAACAGAAACTTTGCAGGCCAGAAGGGAGTGGCAAGAAATATTCAAAGTGATGAATACCAAGAACCTACAACCAAGATTACTTTATCCAGCAAAGCTATCATTCAGAATTGAAGGTCAGATAAAGAGCTTCACAGATAAGGAAAAGCTAAAGGAGTTCATCACCACCAAACCAGTATTATATGAAATGCTGAAAGGTATCCTTTAAGAAGAGGAAGAAGAAGAAAAAGGTAAAAATACAAATTATGAACAACAAATATGCATCTATCAACAAGTGAATCTAAGAATCAAGTGAATAAATAACCTGATGTACAGAAGGAACTGGTGATTATAATAGAATCAGGGACATAGAAAGGGAATGGACTGACTATTCTTGGGGGGAAAAGGGGTGTGGGAGATTCGGGAAGAGACTGGAAAAAAAATCGTGCACCTATGGATGAGGACAGTGGGTGGGGAGTGAGGGCGGAGGGTGGGGTGGGAGCTGGAAGGAGGGGAGTTATGGGGGGGAAAAAAGAGGAACAAATGTAATAATCTGAACAATAAAGATTTAATAAAAAAAAAAAGAAAAGACACAGGGTAGCTGAATGAAACATGACCCATATATTTCCTGTCTGCAAGAGACCCACCTCAGAACAAAGGATTCACACAGACTGGGAGTGAAGGGATGGAAATAAATTTTTCAGGCAAATGGAAATGAGAAAAAACCTGGGGTTGCGATATCTGACAAAATAGACCTCAAAGTAAAGGCCATAACAAGAGATAAGGAAGGCCACTACATAATACTAAAGGGAGCAATTCAACAAGGAGATATAACTCTGGTAAACATATATGCACCCAAAACAAGAGCACCCAAATACATAAAAAAAACTTCTGGAAGATATCAAGGGAGAGATCGATAGCAATACAGTCATAGTATGGGGACTTTAATACCCCACTGAACCACTGGATAAATCCTCTAAACAAAAAATCAGCAAAGAAACAGCAATCCTAAATGACTCACTAGATTAGATGGACTTAATTGACATCTTCAGAATATTTCACCCCAAAGCTACAGAATATACATTCCTCTCCAGTGCACATGGGACATTTGCAAAGATAGACCATATATTAGGACACAGGCAAAGTCTCTTCAAATTCAAGAGAATAGAAATCGAGCAAAACCAAGATGACGGCATAGGTAAACACCGGAGATTGCTGCCTCACACAACCACTTCAAAAATACAACTAAAAGACGGAATGGACATCATCCAGAACCACAGGAAGGCTGGCTGAGTGGAAATTCTACAATTAGAAGGAAAGAGAAAAGCATACCGAGACTCAGAGGAGGTGAGGTGTGGAAGTAAAATACAGAGGTACAGAGGCGCATGCAGAGAGGGTTGGCTGAGGACATGGTTGTCTTTTTCAATTGGGAGGGAGTCTCAAGCTCTGAGCTCCAGTTCCAGGTGAGTCTCTGGGGACCCAGACTCATACGGGAGAAACTGGACTGTCTGGCATTGGTCGGAACTCAAGGGCAGCTTTCTCTCGGAGGTGCATGCAGCGATTGCCGGGACACTGAGAAGCAGGGCCTCTGAGGGCAGGACTGAGAGCAGCCATAACTGCTTGCTCCGCCCTGTTGATCCCCTGGGACCCTGCCCTGCCCAAGCCACGGAGGCTTTTGCATATGAAAGGCCCGGCCCTTTGCAATCTGATAATTACCTAACAAACTGCAGCTGGCCCAAGGCCCCGGGGCAACTTGCATTGCGTCAATGCTGGCTCCTGCTGGATAGCCTCAGGCAGAGGCTAGATTAGCACCTCCTTAGAGATCCAGGAGCCAGTGTGCCCAGTGGTCAGAGTGGGACCATCCAGATTTCAGCTCCTTGGATTCATAAAGGACACACTCAGGGGGCAGACTCAGTGAGCACCAAAGACCCATTGAAACAAGTCTTGCCCCAGAGGGGTGTCTCCAGCACAGAAGTTCTCCCACTGCAGACACAGCTGATTTTCACAGCCAATTGGCCTGGAGGTCAATCCCTCCCAGTGTTACCTACAACAATCAAGGCTTAACTACAACAAGACTGTGCACAAAGCCCACAAAGGGGTGCACCAAGAGTGTCTACCTCAGGTAATTGGGGAGGCTGAGCCACTGGGCCCTATAGGACACCTAGTACAGAAAGCCACTCTATCGACACAGCGAAGCATAAAAAAATGCGGAGACAAAGAAACAGGACACAAATGACAGAAATGGAGGAAAGCAAACTACTAGATATAGAGTTCAAAACCACACTTTTAAGGTTTTTCAAGAATTTTCTAGAAACCGTCGATAAACTTAATGAGACCCTCAAGAAATCTAATGAGACCCTCGATGTTGTGATAAAGGACCAACTAGAAATTAAGCATACACTGACTGAAATAAAGAATATTATACAGAGTTCCAACAGCAGACTAGAGGATCGCAAGAATCAAGTCAAAGATTTGAAATACGAAGAAGCAAAAAACACCCAACCAGAAAAGCAAAATGAAAAAAGAATCCAAAAATATGAAGATAGTGTAAGGAGCCTCTGGGACAGCTTCAAGCATACCAACATCCAAATTATAGGGGTGCCAGAAGAAGAGAGAGAGCAAGATATTGAAAACCTACTTGAAGAAATAATGACAGAAAACTTCCCCTACATGGTGAAAGAGATAGACTTACAAGTCCAGGAAGCACAGAGAACCCCAAACAAAAGGAATCCAAAGAGGACCACACCAAGACACATCATAATTAAAATGCCAAGAGCAAAAGACAAAGAGAGAATCTTAAAAGCAGCAAGAGAAAGACAGTCAGTTACCTACAAGGGAGTACCCATACAACTGTCAGCTGATTTCTCAACAGAAACTTTGCAGGCCAGAAGGGAGTGGCAAGAAATATTCAAAGTGATGAATACCAAGAACCTACAACCAAGATTACTTTATCCAGCAAAGCTATCATTTAGAATTGAAGGTCAGATAAAGAGCTTCACAGATAAGAAAAAGCTAAAGGAGTTCATCACCACTAAACCAGTATTATATGAAATGCTGAAAGGTAACCTTTAAGAAGAGGAGGAAGAAGAAAATCGTAAAGATACAAACTATGAACAATAAGTACACATCTATCAACAAGTAAATCTAAAAATCAAGTGAATAAATAATCTGATGAACAGAATAAACTGGTGATTATAATAGAATCAGGGGCATAGAAAGGGAGTGGACTGACTATTCTTGGGGGGAAAGGAGTGTGGGGGATGCAGGAAGAGACTGAACAAAAATCGTGCACCTATGGATGAGGACAGTGGGGGGGGTGAGGGCGGAGGGTGGGGGGGAAACGGGTGTAGGGGAGCTATGGGGGGAAAAAGAGGAACAACTGTAATAATCTGAACAATAAAGATTTAATTTAAAAAAAGAGAATAGAAATCATAACAGGCATCTTCTCAGATCACAATGGCATAAAACTAGAAATCAACTACAATAAAAAAATTGGAAAAAAATCAAACACTTGGAGGCTAAATAGCATGCTATTAAACAATGACTGGGTTACCAGAGAGATCAAAGAAGAAATAAAAAGCATCCTGGAAACAAATGACAACGAAAACACAACAATCCAAAATCTATGGGACACAATGAAAGCAGTCCTGAGAGGGAAGTTCATAGCTCTACAGGCCTACCTCATAAAACAAGAAAAACTGGCAATAAATGATCTAACCCTACAACTCAAAGAGTTAGAAACAGAGCAACAAGAAAGCCCACAGTATCCAGAAGGCAAAAAATAATAAAGATCAGAGCAGAAATAAGCCACATAGAGACCATGAGCTGGTTCTTTGAAAGGATTAACAAGATTGATGAACCTCTCATCAGCCTCACCAAGAAACAAAGAGAAAGGACCCAAATAAACAAAATCAGAAATGAAAGAGGTGAATTAACAACAGACCCTACTGATATACAAAGGATTGTCAAAAAATACTACAAACAACTCTACTCCAACAAACTGGACAACCTCGATGAAATGGACACATTCCTAGAAAAATACAAGCTTCTAAAACTCAATCAGGAAGAATCAAAAAACCTGAATAGGCCAATAATTACTGAAGAAATTGAAACAGTAATCAAAAAGCTTCCAGCAAACAAAAGCCCTGGACCAGATGGCTTCACAGGGGAGTTTTACCGAACATTCAAAGAAGAACTAAAGCCAATCCTTCTCAGACTATTCCAAAAAATTCAGGAGGAAAGCACACTTCCAAGCTCTTTCTATGAAGCCAGCATTACCCTAATACCAAAACCAGATAAAGACACCACAAGGATAGAATTACAGGCCAATATCCCTGATGAACATAGATGCTAAAATCCTCAAAAGAATTCTAGCAAACTGGATCCAGCATTACATTAGAAAGATCATCCACCATGACCAAGTGGGATTTATTCTAGGAATGCAAGGCTGGTACAATATCCGCAAATCAATAAACGTGATACATCACATAAACAAGTTGAGAGACAAAAATCACATAATCATATTGATTGATGCAGAAAAGGCATGTGACAAAGTCCAACACCCTTTCTTGATAAAAATTCTCAGCAAAGTGGGAATAGAGGGATCATATCTCAACATAATAAAAGCCTTATATGACAAACCTACAGCCAACATCATACTCAATGGGCAAAAACTGAAACCATTTCCCTTAAGAACAGGAACAAGACAGGGATGCCCACTTTCACCACTCCTGTTCGACATAGTACTGGAAGTGCTAGCCATAGCAATTAGACAAGAAGAAGAAATAAAAGGTATCCAAATTGGAAAAGAAGTAAAATTGTCATTATTTGCAGATAACATGAAACTGTACCTAGAAAACCCTAAAGACTCCATCAAAAAATTACTAGACCTAATAAATGACTTTGGCAATGTAGCAGGATACAAAATTAACACCAAGAAATCTATGGCATTTTTATACACCAATAGTGAATTTACAGAAAGAGAAATTTTTAAAAATCCCATTTACCATTGCACCAAAAAAATTAAGATACCTAGGAATAAACTTAACTAAGGAGGTAAAAGACCTCTACCCAGAAAACTACAGGACATTGAAAAAAGAGATAGAGGAAGACATAAACAGATGGAAAAACATACTGTGTTCGTGGATTGGTAGAATCAACATCATCAAAATGTCCATACTACCCAAAGCAATCTATAGATTAAATGCACTCCCCATTAAAATACCAACAGCATATTTCACAGATCTAGAAAGAACTCTCCAAAAATTCATCTGGAATAAAAAAAAAAAACACCCGAATAGCTGCTGCGATCCTGAGAAAGAAGATCAAACTAGGAGGGATCTCAATACCAGATATCAAGCTGTATTACAAAGCCACTGTTCTCAAAACTGCCTGGTACTGGCACAAGAACAGACATATAGACCAATGGAATAGAATAGAGAACCCAGAAATCAACCCAAACCACTATGCTCAATTAATATTTGACAAAGGAGGCAAGAACATACAATGGAGTCAAGACAGTCTCTTCAATAAATGGTGCTGGGAAATTTGGTCAGACACATGCAAAAAAAATGAAACTAGACCACCAACTTACACCATACACAAAAGTAAACTCAAGCCGAAACCGGTTTGGCTCGGTGGATAGAGCGTCGGCCTGCGGACTGGAGGGTCCCGGGTTCGGTTCCGGTCAAGGGCGTGTGCCTGGGTTGCGGGCACATCTCCAGTAGGAGATATGCGGGAGGCGGCTGATCGATGTTTCTCTCTCATCGATGTTTCTGACTCTCTGTCTCTCTCCCTTCCTCTCTGTGGAGAATCAATGAAATATATTTTTAAAAAAAAAAAAAAAAAAAAAAAAAAAGTAAACTCAAAATGGATAAAGGACTTAAACGTAAGACAGGAAACCATAAAAATATTAGAGGAATCCACAGGTAGCACAATCTCAGATATATGCCGAAGGAATATATCTCAGATATATGCCCAAAGTTTCTAGGGCAATGGAAACTAAAGAGAAAATAAACAAATGGGACTATATCAAAATAAAAAGCTTCTGCACAGCAAAAGAAACCATCAACAAAACAACAAGAAAACCCACTGCATGGGAGAACATATTTGCCAATGATATCTCTGATAAAGGTTTAATCTCCAACGTTTACAGGGAACTCATACAACTTAACAAAAGGAAGATAAACAACCCAATCAAAAAATGGGCAACGGACCTAAATAGACACTTTTTGAAAGAGGACATACATAAGGCTGAGAGCCATATGAAAACATGCACAAAGTCACTAATCATCTGAGAGATGCAAATCAAAACGACAATGAGGTACCATCTCACACCTGTCAGAATGGCTATCATCAACAAATCTACAAATGACAAATGCTGGCGAGGATGTGGAGAAAAAGGAACCCTCGTTCACTGCTGGTGGGAATGCAGACGGGTGCAGCCACTATGGAAGACAGTATGGAGTTTCCTCAAAAAACTAAAAATGGAACTCCCATTTGACCCAGTGATCCCATTTCTAGGAATATATCCCAAGAAACCAGAAACACCAATCAGAAAGGATATATGCATCCCTATGTTCATAGCAGCACAATTTACAATAGCTAAGATTTGGAATCAGCCCAAGTGCCCATCAGCAGATGAATGGATTAAAAAATTTTGGCACATCTACACAATGGAATACTATGCTGCTGTAAAAAGGAAGGAACTCCTACCATTTGCAACAGCATGGATGGAGCTGGAGAGCATTATGCTAAGTGAAATAAGTCAGTCAGAGAAAGATAAATATCACATGCTCTCACGCATTTGTGGATTATAATGAACAACATAAACCGATGAACAAAAACAGATGTAGAGACAGAGAAGCATCGATCAGATGCTCAAAACTCAGAGGGAAGGTAGGGGAGGGTTGGGGGGAGGGGGAGAGATCAACCAAAGGACTCGTATGCATGCATATAAGCGATGGATGTGGACAACAGGGGGTGAGGGTGAGGGCAGGATTCGGGGGATGAGAGGACATTGGGGGGATAGGGACACATTTGTAATATCTTAATCAATAAAAGGAAAATAAAAAAAATAAAAAAGAAATCACCACAAATTTATATCTATGTCTCTATATGTCTAAATACAGTGATGTTTGAAAGATTAAGAAAGAAAGAAAGAAAGAAAGAAAGAAAGAAAGAAAGAAAGAAAGAGAGAGAGAGAGAGAGAGAGAGAGAGAGAGAGAAAGAAAGAAAGAAAGAAAGAAAGAAAGAAAGAAAGAAAGAAAGAAAGAAAGAAAGAAGTTGAACTGTTAATTTGTAAAACTCCCAATAAAGAAATATACTAGCCCAGTTGTTTCACTGTAGAATTCTGCCAAATGTTTTAAGAATTAACATTAATTGTACACTTTGAGTAATAGGAGAGAGACCACTTCCCACCTCATTTTATAAGACCGGTATTATCTTGATACCAAATCAGACACAGTACAAATAAAATTGCAGACCAACACCCCTCATGAATGTATATGCAAAATTCTTCACAAAATATTAGCAAATAGAATTCAGCAATGTATAAGAAGAATTCTACACCTTGACCAAGTATGGTTTTATCCCAGGAATCAGACTGGTTCCCTTTCAAAAATCAATTTAATCCACCATTTCATTCTATTTTTCTCAGGGCTTCCAAAGAATATCGAATAGAAACATTTAGGAAAAGTCAATAATTAATAAGGTATCCATTTAATGGATATGGACCTACTATGGGCCCAACCCTGGATATCTTACCAGTAGTTTAGTAGTCTTGATATTTTCTAAAATCCTGCTAGAGCTGCCAACTTCAGAGAAGAGATGCAATAACTTGTCCTCCCCTATGTAAATGATATACATCAGGGGTCCTCAAACTACGGCCCACGGGCCACATGCAAATACAAATATTGTATTTGTTCCCGTTTTGTTTTTTTACTTCAAAATAAGATATGTGCAGTGTGCATAGGAATTTGTTCATAGTTTTTTTTAAAACTATAGTCCGGCCCTCCAACGGTCTGAGGGACAGTGAACTGGCCCCCTGTTTAAAAAGTTTGAGGACCCCTGATATACACTTTTGGTTTCCCCCCATCCATCATTTTATGAGGCAGTAAGTGTAGGGTAGACAAGAGAATAGAGTTGGTGGTCCATTTCTTAAACAAACTCTCTAAATCTCAGGTACTTCATTTGTAAAATGAGAATATCCATTTGAGACTGTTGGGAGGATTAGAGATAAGGTATGTATGAATATAAACTATAGTCGATATTCTACTTAAAACTTTTCAATGCTTCTGTGTATACTAGTACTTATTCCCACATATGTGTTTTTGCCCTATGGGCAGCATCCTCTGACTCCAGAACTCCCCATGATGGCTCTTGTCTTCATTCAGGTCCCCATGAGGCCTTTTCTGACAACCCAATACAAAAGAGTACAATGGAACCTTGGTTCTCAAACTTAATTTGTTCCAGAAGGCTATTGGAGAAGCAATTTGTTTGAAAACCGAATCATTTTTTCCCATTAGAAATCATGTAAATTGAATTAATTCATACCAGACCCCCAAATGATTCCTTCTTTTAACCTTTCTTATATACATGTCTAATGCACTATTTAATCTATAAATAAACACTTTAAAAAAGGACATGAAATGTAAATGAACATTTAACAAAAAAGGAAATGAAATGTACAGTAAAAATAAATATTTAAAAGTAATAAGTAGCAACAAAAGCAAAATAACCCATTAAAATATTCACAGCACAATTTCCTGAGATGTTTATAATGTGAGGTTTAGTGGTAAACTGACTCATACTCATGCATTATCTCCTTTGTTTGTCACCTGAGAGACTTGTGACTGAGGCATCAGCATAAAAGGGTTGTCAGGTTGAGAAGCGAATTGTTCAAGATGAGAGATAGTCAAGAACTGAGGTTTGACTGTATTCCCCCAGGCACTTCTTACCACTGTTGGTTTACTTGATATCACTTAACACTATCTGAAATTTTCTCATTCCTTCCTTTGTGTGATTATGCGGGCAGGAGATGTGTCTGTCTTGTTTCTCACTGATTGACCAGTTCTTAAATAGTGTCACTCCCTTCCCAATGCCCAGATCTTTCCTTTCCTTAGTGTTTTACCATTCCCTAGCCAACAGGCTGTGTTTCAGGGTGAACATAGCCTGTGGGGAAGCATAGGACTTGGTTAGAAAGTCTGTAAAGCCCTGAACAGTTTGGCTCAGTGGATCGAGTGTCGGTCTGTGGACTGAAAGGTCCCAGGTTCGATTCCAGTCAAGGGCATGTACCTTGGTTGCGAGCACATCAGCAGCGGGAGGTGTGCGGGAGGCAGCTGATTGATGTTTCTAACTCTCTATCCCTCTCTCTTCCTCTCTGTAAAGGATCAATAAAATATATTTTTTTTAAAAAAGGAAGTCTGTAAAGAGGAAACTCTGAAAAGTCGGAACCTCCTGGGGGAGTTGGCTGAAGGCAATAGCCCCTGCCTTGATCTTTCCAAACAAGTCTGTGTACACACGAGCCCCCAGGTGTTTACTGGAATCTTTATGCTTAATCTTTAGACGTCCTTGCTTAAAGGACACTACAGATGCATGACTTCTCAAGGATACTTACCTTGCTGATAGTATCTAATAGTTAATTTTAGTTCAAGCTGTTGTTACAATAAAAGCCTAAGGAGACAGGTGAATGGGACTGTTTGGTTTCTCTAGCCAGGCACTCCCTTAGCCCTCTCTTTCACAGAAACATGTGTCAGAGTAATCATTCATCTGTCACTCAGGGTCTGCTGGTCAACCCTGGCAATAACCTAATCCAGAATTCAAAATCCTGATCAGACCTCACCACACATGTGAGTGGACTTCACCTTAACCCAGAGACAATGACTCTCATTTTCTGTAATGACACAAAGCTGCTTTTACCTAAGGGAGGATCTGATGCAGCACAGCATCCATTTTCAGCCCAGTCATCCCACAGGTACTGGTGTCAGACAGAGATTAGGCTGGAGCTGGGAGTGTCATCTATGACTCTTAGAATAGTTACATGTGCTTAGAGTGGAGCAGCAAAAATAAAGAGGCACAGCCATGAGGAACATGTATATTTAAAATTCCTCCCCTTCATTTTCTTCTTCAAATGAATCAGTCCCCACTTCTTCATAATCCTTCTCTAGGGCAGCTAGGTCCTCCCTGGCTTCAGAAAATTCTCCTTCTTCCATTCCCTCTCCAACATACCAATGGACAAATGCCCGCTTGGCGTACATGAGGTCAAACTTGTGGTCAAGGCGGGCCCAGGCCTCCGCAATCGCTGTGGTGTTGCTCAACATGCAGACAGCCCGCTGGACTTTGGCCAGGTCCCCTCCTGGCACCACAGTAGGTGGCTGGTAGTTGATGCCCACCTGGAGAACAGAGAAAGAGGAGGAACAACAAAAGAAGATGCAGGGTAGCCAAAGGGTGACTTGAGATGAGGCAACTTCATCACATGGTATGGGAGCAGGACTCAGGCACAGGCATGAGAGGGCTAGGGGTGAAAAGAGGGGAGCAGGAGGTTGGGAAGCAGGGAGGTAGAGAGAGAAGTAAATGCTGAGAAGAGAAGAAAGTAAAAGTGAGTGGGATTGGGTATAGGCAAATTCAAGAAGAAGGACTAGAGAATCTAAAGACTGATGAAGACAAAAAGGAGAACAGGGCTGGTAATAGAGATGTTTGTGGGGAGATTCACGTAGACAAATGAGGGTAATGAATGAGACTATTAAGGGAGAGGTGTATAATACTGGTACATGTTTATCTCTAAAGTGGAAATACATTCCCTTTTAGAGGCAAATTAATTTTTAAACTTGAAGTTATTATGAAGTTTATTCTTTCTCAAATAGTCATTTGAAGTTCCTCTTAGTTATGCTGTCAAAAAATTTAGGGAAGTTTCTCTGCCAAGGGTGAAGGGTTGTTTAAAAGGTCATAGAGATATTCCAGAGCAATAAATAAAAAGATCCAAAAGGCCTGGCAATGGAGTTAGTGTTAATCAAGCCTTGTGTCTCTAAGAAGTGGAGCTTCTTAGAAGAAAAGCAAGGACTCCAAGCAAAGAAAGTTAGTTTAAAACTCTTGCCTGGACAAGCCTAATTCTGGTAGCATGGCATGGTCCACCAACAAATCCAGCTCAATCTTATGGTGGGGCTACTATGCTAGAAATCTTTCTTTTCCTCACATACATATCAAACCAAAGCCAAGCCTAGGAACTGTAGAAAGCTGGAAGAAATCTAAAGTGACAAACTGTGATAATACTTATGGACTAAGATTCATGGTGCCACCAAAAAAATACCTCTTCTTACCCAGACTACCATGCATTAATTGCCAATCTCTTCAATTCATAGCTTTAAAATAAATACATGGCTTCTTGAGAGACAGAGGTGGGAGTGGCAGCAGGCTATACAGCTAAGGTGGTTAACCCATTAACTGGACTCACAAAGGTGAATCCTCTTAGATAAAAGTGGTATCTTGGTGATAAAGGTGATGCTAAGACAGAAGTAAATACCAAAAATAAGAATGGGAAGGGCAATGAATATGAACTCAGCCACATTACATAATTTGCTAGATCTGGCCCTAACCAGCAAAAACTTGTTGCCTAGAGCTAACTCTCTTTTTGTGAACAATAGTATTCCTTGACCTAAATTAAGTGGAGACAAACACCCTTGAGAAGGATGAAAGAGGAGGCAGTTCAACAACAACTTTCCCACAGCCTGTGCTTTTCTGAAAAGCAGATCAAGTTGATGGCTACCTTATCTTTCTGGACATGACCCCAAAGCTTCAGTTTAAAATAAAGGAGAGAATGGGAGAGGTCTCCCTTTTGTTAATTTCCCCACCACCCTCACATCTCATTTTTTCTACCTTCTTCTTATTAGCATGTTTTATTGTTTCCATTTGAAAGAGGGGAAAAAAAAGAACTGCATTTTTTGAAGAGTGTGACTGTTTTCATAATAATAACCAGAACTTACACATAAAATAGGCAGAATCTAGAAAAAAAGATTATGTATGTAGCTATGAGTAGGGCAATGAGGAAGAATGTTACAATTCCTTACTCAGCAGATCAGCTAGGTCAGAGCTTCATAGACAAAATAGATCAGCCAAGGCACATGGTGCCTTGTTTTTGTAAGTCCCACCAAGGAAAAACTGAGACATGTTCATCACTGTCTCCAGTCCGGTGCTCAGTAAACCTCTGAATTATTAAAGGCCTGGGCAGTACAAATTAATATAAATGGTGGTAGTTATTTTGCTGGTGGAATCTCTTTAAAGACCATGGAACACAGGACAAAGTGATCAATCAGTTCACATGTTTAGAGCCAGCTGCATGCCCTGGTAGTGCAAGTCAAACGGTGGCTTTATCACTATTCAGTGTTTAACTAGCACTTTATCCAGGGGTCTTCCCTGGATATTCCACATTTCCCCAAGAATATTTAATTTTTCACAATAAATTAGGAGGACACATCTTTTGTTAAGAGGAGGGAATTTCACCTCTTTGGCAACTTGAATAATTTGGTTATCTCCATTTTCTAATACACTGTCAGATTACAACTACCTCTACTCCTTCATCCTGTTCATATCATTTGCCCACACATGTTCTTTCTAGCCTGTCCACTCCTCCCTATAAAAGAAATACCCTTTTCTGCCTGACCTGTGAGATGCTTGCAGATCTTAGGGTAGGAGCTGTAGAAGTCTTCTCCCTATTGCAATAGTGCCCCTCCTGTTCTTTTACTAATCCTTTCTAATAAATTCCCCCCTTACCTGTATAAATTAAGTGAGTGAGTGAATGAATGAATTTAATTAATGGTATAGTTGGCTTAAGCTCCTCTTCCCATATCATTCCAATAAAGCCTGAAGTGTCCATGGAATTGTATATCTGTCCAAGACTCTGGAGTTTATACATCCTTCTCCCCCATCCTTGGTAATCTACCTCTGCTTCTCTAGTTGTCTAACTCCTCCCTATGTCATCAGCTCTCACCTTGAAGCCAGTGGGACACCAGTCTACAAACTGGATGGTCCTCTTGGTTTTGATGGCAGCAATAGCAACATTCACATCCTTGGGCACCACATCCCCACGGTAGAGCATGCAGCAGGCCATGTACTTGCCATGTCTTGGGTCACACTTCACCATCTGGCTATTGGGCTCAAAGCAGGAGCTGGTTATCTCAGCCACGGAGAGTTGTTCATGATAGGCTTTCTCAGCAGAGATGATGGGTGCATAGGTGACCAGTGGGAAGTGAATGCGGGGGTAGGGCACCAGGTTGGTCTGGAACTCGGTGAGGTCCACATTGAGGGCCCCGTCAAAGCGGAGAGAGGCAGTGATGGAGGATACAATCTGGCTGATAAGGCGGTTGAGGTTGGTATAGGTGGGGCGCTCAATGTCTAGGTTCCTGCGGCAGATGTCATAGATGGCTTCATTATCTACCATGAAAGCACAATCTGAATGTTCCAGTGTGGTGTGGGTGGTTAAGATGGAGTTATAGGGCTCGACCACTGCAGTGGAGACCTGGGGGGCTGGGTAGATAGCAAATTCTAGCTTGGACTTCTTGCCATAATCCAGGGAGAGGCGTTCCATCAGTAGAGAAGTGAAGCCAGAGCCAGTGCCCCCACCAAAACTATGGAAGATCAGGAAGCCCTGCAAGCCAGAGCAGGCATCTGTCTTGGGAGAGTAAAACATGAGAAGAAAACATGAAGACAAGTTTCTAAGAATACCCTAATGTGGACAAAGGCAGGCAATCCTTCTGTCTGCCCCACTACATCCCTCAACATTTTTACATGGGTGAAATCAAAGCAGCCTTTCAGTTTAGAAAAGGGGTTATAGTGGTCATTAGTCTCAAAACTGTCTGATCCCCAAAAGTTCAGAACCACTGGATTACACCCTGTGAATCTATGAAATCTCTATCCTTTAGCCTAGGGCCATATGCCTCTACCCATTCTTCTCAGAGAGATATGAGTCTCTAAACCTACCCACCTTAGCCTGCCCTTATTAACACTTACCAACTTCCTTATGCGGTCCAGCACCAGGTCGATGCTCTCCTTGCCCACTGTGTAGTGGCCCCGGGCATAGTTGTTAGCTGCATCCTCCTTTCCTGTGATCAGCTGCTCTGGATGGAAGAGCTGGCGGTAGGTTCCTGCCCGAACCTCATCTACCAAGAGAGGAGGACCATCAGGTCTTACTATCTCCTTTCCCATTAGAATATCATATAATACCCTTCTGGGTCTTCACTTCCCTACTGTAAAACTCTACAAAGGTGAATACAGACAACCTTGTAACAAATGTGAAAAAGGCTAAGTCTAAAGTGACATAGGCACTAAAAGAACCAGAAGCCAGTGACTCCAGCAGGTGATGAGAAGCCTGCTGCTCTCCTGGCTGCAACTTAAAAAAGCCTTAACTTTACAAAGCTCACTGAACACAAAGGTTGATTGCCACTCCTTCCATCTACCTTGATCCCTCAAGGCTTCCCTCTTATTTTTTCTTTCATGCTGCAAAGTTATCTCAAAACTTAACCTGATTTCACTTGCATTAAAATGTTCTAGAGACACAGAGAAAGATTCAGGGTGATCTGCCCAGTTCCTAGTCTCTCCTGGGAATAGTCCCCTATCACCTCCACCTCAAGGTGATAATAATATATATCAGGCATTAGAGTTACTTTAGAATGAAAGGTTCTAGAGGAGCAGGAGCCCTGGAAAGGCTGTCAAGAGCACTCTGCTCACCTCTAAGGGTCCACATGAAATGGGCACATAGCCAATTAGAGGCATCAGGTCCAAACTACACCCCTTCTTCTCTTCAGGGGGTCTCCTACTCCCCTAGAGAAAGCATCCATTTGCATGGTGGCCTGTGAGGGTAATCTGCATTTTTTGTATTTGTACAAAGTTCTCAAAGGCAGAAGTACCTGGAGTCAGCTGTGCCTAGAAATTAGTGGTCAGGCGTTATAGACATTTGCCCAGACATCCCTATGAAACTTATCCATCCCTTGATTGTTGACCCAGCTTGGAGCTGAGGAAATCCAGAACCAGGGAAGTGGTGCTTGAGGGGGTGAACTCAAGGAGAGACCTGAATTTCTGTTTTCTAAGATTCAAATGAAGGTCAAGCTTCTATAGCCACCTCTGGTTATGAGAAAAATGCCTATTATTCCATTTTGTGTGCCAGACACTGCAAGCTTATATCAAACCCGTGAGAATAGGTTGAAATTATTATAGAATCGGAAACCTTGAGAAATTGGCTATTTGGGGCCTTCCTATAATACCTAAAATCATTTGTATTTTTTAGCCGTAGTGTAAACAATTTTGACAATTTAATCTGTCTCCACTGGTTTAAGCAGAGAACATTTTATTTGCAGTTAGAGCTGTGATGGGAGAGCAAAGAGTCCTGGTTCCTATTGTGAGTTCCCCAATTATGGACAATTCAAGGAGCTGACAGACATCATGGGGAGCAGAAGGGCTCTAGCTGAGCCATCCCCACCTTCCAGTTAAAGATTCTGCTTTGTTAGACTCATGGACAAAGCCTCACAGTCTCATGTTGCTTTCTATGGGAGGGTCCTAGTCCATACTCACCTACAACAGTAGGCTCCAGGTCTACCATGACAGCCCGGGGCACATGCTTCCCATTGCCAGTCTCACTAAAAAAGGTGGTGAATGAGTCGTCATCATTGATCTTGCTGGCCTGGGCACCAAAGGTGCCATCTGCCTGAATGCCGTGTTCCAGGCAGAAGAGCTCCCAGCAGGCATTGCCAATCTGAACTCCTGCTTGACCCACATGGACTGATATGCATTCCCTCTGTGGGGAGAGTGCAGAATCACGGTCAGAGAGCCCTAGGACCTAGCCATGTCTCTGTCCTGTATCTCCCACATCTGAGGACTTGTCTCTCCTGGCATTCACCTCACAGGATGTCTATCCCCCCAGCCATGCCATTCCCAGAACCAGGGTCTGAGGTCTCAGGTGTCTGAGGGCCATTGCAGGGTACTAAGAATTAGCTCTGATGAACCACCATTTTGTGGTTTGATCTAAAGGTTGCTTTCCAAGGTTAATTCTTTATAGCAAGAAAAGGAAAAAGGGGACAGCTGCACCAAAGAAACAAGGGACTAATTCTCAACCATGAGACTTCTGTGCTGATGAAGGAGGTCAAAGATCAAACCAGTGATAACAGCAAAAATTACCCCTAAATTCACTACCATACACAGTGGTAACATTCATATCTGTGCCCAGACCCTGACTTTCCTAGACAGCAGGCACACACATGCATGCACACACGCAGAGTCTCAAAATATCATAGAGCGGATAAACATTCATGGGAGGAGTATACTTTGGATGTATCATGGGTACAATTAGTATTCTGATCACAAACATAGGAATAAGAAAGGGTTGGTCCTTATAGAGTCTGGACAGAAACTCTGGCATCAAAGACTCTAGGCCTGCGCTGTCCACTGCAGTGGCTCCAGTCACTGTGACTGTGGAGAACCTGAAATGTAGCTCATCCAAACTGACATGTTATAAATGTCAAACATACACTGGGTTTCAAAACTTATTATTAAAAAGAAGGCAAAATATCTCATTCATAATTTTTATATTAATTTCATGTTAAAATTTGTTGGGTATCTTAATTCATTGTATTTTATTTTATTTCTAAATAAAGGGTTGGTACATCAGCAAGGGATAATTGGGAGTATATAAATTAGACTCTTCCTGAACTCTGAGAAGTTAAAAAATTTCTCTGTAGCCACCACAACCTATTTCCTTGCCTATGTCTGGCCAAGTGTTAAATGAAGCTGATCTTTAGAGTGCTCTTACCTCTTACCTCTGTGTTACTCAGATGTAAAGCCACAATTACCTGATTGTCCTAGCACCAACAGCTTAGGAGGGTTTTTTGGGGGTGAGGGGGGTGAGAATGAGTGTGTGTGTGAATGTGTATGAATAGAAACCAACCATGGGTTTTTTCTGGGAGGAGGGCTTCATTTCCCCTACCACAACCCACCCACCTGTGGGGAAGCAGTGACCAGAACAAGATGACTCTGTGCTTATGACCCCCACCAAAGGCCAGCAGGAAATCATGTGCTTGATCTGTGAGTTTCTATTCTTATCCATGACCCTACCTGGTATTTTCCATCTCTGGGTAACCCAAGCCAGACACAGAGCCTCCAGAGCACGTGGTTGGGCATGGAAACACATTGAGTACAGGTCAGAGTATAGGACTCCTGGAAACTTGGAATTTCTCTAGAGATGGGAGCAGAGCATCTACTCTGAGTAACATCTCAAAGGGTCAGAGATTATCAGGACTCATTGCTCCCTAATCAAATTTTCCAACTAAACACCAACTCTACACATGTCTCTGTGCCCTTGCCTTTGGTGAGGCTAGAGTACAGGTATTCACAGCAGCCAATAGATAACACAGCCAAGCTGGGACTACAACCTGGCTGCTTTTCCATGACCCTGGTGTCCAGGGTAAGGCTTCAGTCACAAAGTTGCCCACACTCCTGGGTTTGAATCTTGTTGTATTAATTATTTGCTATGTTGTGTGACCTTGGCTGAGTTACTTAACCTCCCCTTGTCTGAAAATAATAAGTTAGCCATGGTTATTGTTGTCATCTTTACCAACATCAATTTCATTATTCTACCCTATAGCTTTATTTTCCACCTGGAAGAGATACAAGTAGAAAGATAGAGACTTCAGGCCCCCATTCCACTCACTTTTATTGATAAGTCTATTTTTTGTCTTCACATTAGGACTCAATTCTGACCTAAGAACAGCAGTGTACCACAACCCAGGAACTACCCACAACCAGCACATTATCGACCAAACTATATTTTCACATCCAGCATGCAGCCGTGGCTTCCTAAGGAGCTATCTAAAGCTGAAGGGATGTTGAAAAAGCCTAAAAGAAGCCTCATTCTTCATTCTAGGTGACCACATCCTCTGTGGTCCTGACCTTCAGCTTAAGGAGCCTTGCTCCCTCCCCATCATCACACTCCAATCATCCTCCAGGCTTGTCTGTGCAGCTGCTTGGTCTCTGGTCAGTCCTCCCTTCTGAAACTCCCTGGGCCTTTTTGACAAGATGCAGGGATATTTAAAGAAGGTGAAAGGTCATAAGGGAAAGAGTAAAAAGATCTTAGGGACCTAAAAACCACAAACATAGTGATATTAATGTTTTTGGTCTCTTTTGATAGACGTTGATAGACCCTTTAGTCTTAATACTAATAAATATGCTAGTTGTCACTGACAAAAATCTCTCTCTCTCTCTCTCTCTCACACACACACACACACACACACACACAGAAGAGTGTCAGCTAATCAATATAGAAGGAATAATATATTAAGAAATATTGCCAGGCCCTGGCTGGACAGCTCAGCTGGTTAAAGCGTTGACCCAACATGCCAAGATTGTGGGTTCAATTCCCAGTCAGGGCACATACACGAAGCAACCAATGAATGCATAAATAAGTAGAACAACCCAGTTGGTGTGGCTCAACAGTTGAACATTGACCCATGAACCTAGAAGTTATGGTTCAATTCCAGGTAAGGGCACATGCCTGGGTTTCAGGCTTGATCCCCAGTAGGGGGTATGCAGGATGCAGCCAAACGATGATTCTCTCTCATCATTGATATTTCTATCTCTCTATCCTTCTCCCTTCCTCTCTCTGAAATCAATAAAAATATATCTTTTAAAAGTGGAACAACAAATCAATGTTTCTCTCTCCCTGCCTCTCTCTCTAAAATCAATCAGTAAACAAAAATTTTTAAATTAAAAAAGAAATATTGCCATATTACAAATGTTTCTAATTACATAATTGATTTGAACAAGGATGCCAACACCATGAAGTGAAAGGTTGATGGGGAACTGGATATTCATAGTGCTAAAGAATCACTTTTACTTATAGGTCACAAGGAGTAAAAGAAACCACAATGGGGAGAAACCAAGATGGTGGCATAGGTAAACACTGGAAATTGCTGCCTCGCACAACCCACTTCAAAAATACAACTAAAAGACAAAACAGACACCATCCAGAACCACAGGAAGGCTGGCTGAGTGGAAATTCTACAACTACAAGGAAAGAGAAAAGCACACTGAGACTCAGAGGAGGTGCGGAAGTAAAGTGCAGAGGTACAGAGGCGCACGCAGAAAGGGCTGGCAACTGAGGACGCGGTTGTATTTTTTAATCCGGAGGGAGACACACGCTCCTGATCTGAACTCCAGTTCTGGGCGAGTCTCTGGGGACCCAGACTCATATGGGGAGAAACTGGACTGTCTGGCATCGGGCGGAACTCGAGGGCGGCTTTCTCTCAGAGGTGCTTGCAGCAAATACCGAGGAACACTGAGACCCGGGGCCTCTTAGGGCAGGACTGAGGATCAGCCATAGCTGTTTGCTTCGCCCTGTTGATTCCCTGAGACCCCGCTCCACCCAAGCTGTGTGCAGAGGCTTTTGCATATGAATGACCTGGCCCTTTGCAATCTAAAATTACCTAACAAACTGCAGCTGGGTCAGAGAGACCCAGAACATCCAAAAGAAGGCCCAAGGCCCCACAGCAGCTTGCATTGCTTCCCAGCTGGGCCTCATCTGGGCACCTCCAAACCCCAAACAAAGAAGAGGAATCTGCAAATCTCTCCGTAGCTCCTGCTGGGTAGCCTCAGGCAGAGACTAAATTAGCACCTCCTTAGAGATCCAAGTGCCAGTGTACCCAGTAGTCAGAGTGGGACCATCTAGATTACAACTCCTCAGATCCATAAGGGACACACTCAGGGGGAAGACTCAGTGAGCACCAAAGCCCCACTGAAGCAAAGTCTTGCCCCAGAAGGGTGTCTCTAGCACAGAAGTTCTCCCACCGTAGACGCAGCTCATTCTCACAGCCAATTGGCCTGGAGGTCAATTCCTCCCAGTGATACCTACAACAATCAAGGCTTAACTACAACAAGACTGTGCACACAGCCCACAAAGGGGTGCACCAAGAGTGTCCAACTCAGGTAATTGAGGAGGCTGAGCCACTGGGCCCTATAGGGCACCTAGCACAGAAAACCACTCTATATCAACACAGGGAAGCAGCCAAAATGAGGAGACAAAAAAACAGGTCACAAATGACAGAAATGGAGGAAAGCAAACTACTGGATATAGAGTTCAAAACCATGGTTATAAGGCTACTCAAGAATCTTCTAGAAACTGTCGATAAATTTAGTAAGACCCTCCATAAATCTAGTGAGACCCTCGAGGACATGAAAAAGGACCAACTAGAATTTAAGCATACACTGACTGAAATAAAGAATATTATACAGAGATCCAACAGCAGGAATCCAGGAATCAAGTCAAAGATTTGAAATACGAAGAAGCAAAAAACAACCAACCAGAAAAACAAAAAGAAAAAAGAATCCAAAAATATGAAGATAGTGTTAAGAGCCTCTGGGACAACTTCAAGTGTACCAACATCCGAATTATGGGGGTGCCAGAAGAAGAGAGAGAGCAAGATATTGAAAACCTATTTGAAGAAATGACAGAAAACTTCCCCTACCTGGTGAAAGAAATAGACTTACAAGTCCAGGAAGTGCAGAGAACCCCAAACAAAAGGAATCCAAAGAGGACCACACCAAGACACATCATAATTAAAAAGCCAAGAGCAAAAGACAAAGAGAGAATCTTAAAAGCAGCAAGAGAAAGACAGTCAGTTACCTACAAGGGAGTACCCATACGACTGTCAGCTGATTTTTCAATAGAAACTATGCAGGCCAGAAGGGAGTGGCAAGAAATATTCAAAGTGATGAATAGCAGGAACCTCCAACCAAGATTACTTTACCCAGCAAAGCTATCATTCAGAATTGAAGGTTAGATAAAGAGCTTCACAGATAAGAAAAAGCTAAAGGAGTTCATCACCACCAAACCATTGTTATATGAAATGCTGAAAGGTATCCTTTAAGAAGAGGAAGAAGAAGAAAAAGGTAAAGATAAAAATTATGAACAACAAATACATATCTATCAACAAGTGAATCTAAAAATCAAGTGAATAAATAATCTGATGAACAGAATAAACTGGTGAATATAATAGAATCAGGGGCATAGAAAGGGAGTGGACTGACAATTCTCGGGGGGAAAGGGGTGTGGGGGGTGCAGGAAGGGACTGGAAAAAAGTTGTACACCTATGGATGAGGACAGTTTGGGGGGGGGAGGGTAAGGGCAGAGGGTGGGGTGGGAACTGGGTGGAGGGGAGCTAGTGGGGGAAAAAAGAGGAACAACTGTAATAATCTGAACAATAAAGATTTAATGGGAAAAAAAACAACAATGGTCACCAGCCTAGTACTGGGGTCAATATTAACACTACTAATAATGAGAAAACTAAACATTAAGTAACTCATGATGTGATACAACATGAAAAACACAGCACCACCCAGAAGTAATTCTTGTCAGAAATACTCAGTCTTTAATCCATTAAACCCTTCGATTTAGCTTCCATTTAATAGAAAACACAGGAATCAGAGCCATAAGTGACATCACGAGAAAACAATAAAATTAATCCAGAAGGTGGGACATTCTACATGGCAATTGATCCAATCTTTTTAATTCATGAAAAATAAAGGTGATATCAAAAGAAACTTATGAAGCAAAATATCTACATCTACATGTATGAAACCTTTGAATTCTGGTTTGAACAAATCAAAATATTTGGGAGATAAGTAGAGAAACCGATTAATTTTGTTAAGCATGACAATGAAAAATACAGTTAAGTAAAATGTCCTTATTTTTTCGAGTCATTTTTGAGGCATTTAAGGTAAAATGCCATGATATCTATATTTTACTTTAAAATACTTCAACAAACACAGCAGGTAAATATAGCAGAAATATAATTATTATTAAATATAGGTAATATATGGGTGGCATTATACTACTATATTTTTCTGAAGTTTTGAAATTTTTCAAAAAGAAAAACATTAAAGAAAGGAAATAGAGGAGGAGCAGGGGTAGGGATCCTACTTATCATAATTACCTTATTCTTAAGGCTCTTCCTGTCCCATTTCACTTAGTCATCTATTCAACTAACATTTGCCAGGGCAAATAAGAATTTTAAAGTTACACAAAGAAATCACAAATGACATTAAAACTTCCATGAGCCTGCATGGAACACTAAGATCAGAGCACCTGCTCAGCATTCCAACTCAACACACACAAGGAGCAGTCCAAGGCTCCTCCATGTCGCTCCTCCAGCTCAGGCACTGGGCTAGCCCTATCCAATCACTTAGCCTCATCACCCTCACCATCCTCCTGTTACAGAGGATATATGACATCTTATGCTAACCAACAAAATAAACTTCTTGATTAAATAACATATAATGAACAATGCTTCTCCCCAAATTAGGGAATAAGATGTATGCCTTAAAACAAAGGCCTGGTTTGCCATATATCGCTCACGGCATTTTAAGCATATTACAGGAATTAGCCTCAGTGAAGGAGGCCGACTCCAGCAACCGGACATTCTGGATCCAGGAGACTTAGTGACTCTCAACCATAAAAACTGCTCCGCTTGACCAGTTTCAATATAATCATTGGAATGGACTGTGCTGACTTACGGGTAGAGAACTTTCAACCCCCCTTCCCCATTTCTTTGTTCTGCTTTCCCTGTCCCTCCTAATAAAAATCCCTGCCTGCACTGAGATGTTAAGATGGGCTTTGGGATAAGAGTCCCCCATCTTCTCAGACGGCCAGCACTTGAATAAACTACTTTTCTTCTCATAAGCACCTGTCTCATGAATTTGGCTTTCCTTGTGGCAAGTAGCCAAACTTGTGTTCAGTTATACTCCTGCCTGGAAGTTCTACAGAGATAAGCACAGAGCAGACCCAAAGCTGGTGACTTTGGGAGGCAACGTGTCATGCCCATGGAAGGTAATCCATCTTCCATAACCGAGAACATTGTGTTAGTTCAGAATGGTTGGGATACCTGAGCTGGACTGGCCTCCTGAGTCACTAAATATGATTCCCTCCCCATCATTTTACAGATAAAGGAGCCAAGGCTCAGAAAGGTAAAGAAATAGATTCAAGATTTTACAACTCTGTAACAAAAGAGCCTAAACTGGAATCCAGGTCTTCTGATCTTGGCCTGAGTTCTTCCCTTTATACTATACAACTTCCTGCCTCACCCATACTCTGAACTTCCAGGGCCCTGGGCTGTGCCCACACCTACATCAATGCAAGGCCAAGCCTTTATGGCAAAACTTCAAACAAGAAAAAGCTCCACAGAGAGAAACTGAGAGTGGCTTATGATAGTGCCTATTTGAAAATGAGTCATCCTTCTCTAATAGAAATAGAAATCTGTTTCTCAGGATGGGGGGAGGGGGTGCAGAGAGTAAGCTGACCCAGCAGAGGATATGTAAGTCATACATTTGCTCATATTTCAGATTCTCCTATATTTCAGATTCTCCTCTCTAGCCAATCAGAGCTCATGCTTTCTCTCTTACACTATTTCTGTCTCTCAGTTCTATTTTGAATCTGGGCTTGTAGAGCTTAGGCCAGAAAATTGAACGAGCAACTATTAAATGGTGTGATAAATGCAATTATAGGGGAGCTGGGCTCCTGGGACTTTGTGTGCTGCTGGCACCTTTTTGCCCAGCAATGCAGGGGCTGAAGATGGGAAGGTAGAGAGACCCTAATAGAGGAGTTCCTTTAGTCAAGAAAACAGAGACATTCCTCCCACAGACCTAGTGCTGGGATAACTATGAAAGTTACAAATATTTATTGTGCTATTATGTATAAAATGGTATTGAAAGGTACTGAGCTAATTCCTATTCATCCTCCAGGTCTCTCATTAAAAGCCACTTTCTACAGGAAATCTGGAAAACCACAAACCAACATAGGAGCCCTACTATGTGCTCCCACAAGTCCTTTCTTCCCTATCATTGCATTTATCACACCATTTAATAGTTGTTTGTTCAATTTTCTGAATTCCCTAGTAAAGGGAGTAAATTCTGTGAGGGCAAGGAACTCTTGTTTACTCACTGAATCTCCAGCATTGAGCACAGTGCTTGAACATAGCAGGTGGTCAATAAACATATGGATGGTTAGTATGAAAACCCTGCCCTAGGGGGCTCACATCTATTTAACAAGGAGAGTGGCCAGTGCTTATGAGGCAATGGGAATTCAAAAGAGAAAAAACATTTTCTGGCTTGGTTTCTTGGAGAAGGAATATTTGCAAAGACCTTGACAAACAACCATTTTAGTTAAATTTAGGAGCAGTATGAACAAGAAGCAGGAAAAGTTAGGGCAGGTCTCACAAATTGCTCAGTTTGTCTGAGGCATAAGCACATGAAGAGCAGAGCAGATGCGGCATCTGTGCTACCTACAACCATTTTCCACAGGAAAAGGGGCCTATGTTCTGTAGAATGTCAAAAAAAGAAACTCTACAACCTTTATAATTACACTGCAAGAAACCTTTCCCTATGTCAATCTTATATTATTTCTATTTTAATACTAGTTATTTCCTTTTGCTTTCTCTTCAAAGGATTAAGATCAGCTGATCACAGTCCTCTATAGAAGGTGGCTTTGTAGATTTAATAATCATTCTTGAAGTATCACAAAATAGTAAAAATGGCACATTATCTAGGAAAGGAACTGATACAGGCCAGTACTATACGCCATGTGAAAACCTGAGACCAGTCCGCATATCTCTGACCACCTGTGTGGCTTTCAGGAAGCATATTATTACAGCAAATTATTTGTAGTTGTCAGACTGGGATAATAAATCACCTAAACTTTAGGGTCTAGGTCAGATGGCAAGTAAAACATAGCTCCAACAGTGTCACAGAGGGAGAAATGTAACTCATCAAAATTATTTGAATTATTTCTGCTCAAAACCCTTCAATTACAACCCTTTGCAATTAATCGGAACAAAGAATAGATAACAAATCAGAAACAGCAAGAACAAGGAATCAGCCTAAATTCACATCAGTTGAGTGAAGGTAGCTCTGCAGTTACAGCAGTAGTAGGGATGATATAGACCCGTGGTCGGCAAACTGCGGCTCGCGAGCCACATGAGGCTCTTTGGCCCCTTGAGTGTGGCTCTTCCTAAGCCTTAGGAGTACCCTAATTAAGTTAATAACAATGTACCTACCTATATAGTTTAAGTTTAAAAAATTTGGCTCTCAAAAGAAATTTCAATCGTTGTACTGTTGATATTTGGCTCTGTTGACTAATGAGTTTGCCGACCACTGATAGACCAACATTAGGAATGGCAGGGGTAAGTACACTCTCTGCAGGAGACCCAGTGATGTCAGAAGTCACTTGAGCTTTAACTGACATTGGGTACAAGTGTAGGAGATAGTTAAGGAGTGTGAATCTACTTTACACAGTGCCCACTTTGTTTTCCCATTCTCTTCCATAGCTCATTATCTGGGAGAAATTCTAACAGGAAGACACTGACAGGAGAAATGTCAAGGCTGCAGACACAGCATTGTCAGACCCGTGGTGGCCAAAGAGAAAAGGAGCAGTTGGTCTACTTTCTCCCCACAAGAGTGCCACATACTCCTACTCATCCCCTATCACTGGCCCTATAGTCAACAGCTATTTTCTCCTTGAAAATTATTTTTAACTTACATCTTCCTTTCAAGGTCACCAGGAGCCCACTCCGAAAGAACCCTTCAACATCAGCATAAACCCTCCCTAGTATCTTCCTATGAAAATGTACCCCGCGCCTTTGCCCCAGCCATGGCCCGAAAGAGCTCTGCTTATCAGGCCCCTCCACTGCTCAGAGGCATGTAGACAGTGAAATCTATAAGAATCTGCACTTCGTGACGGGGACGAAGGATGCAGCAATGACCAGCATCCCTTTGGAAACCTCAAGCAGTGCTCTGAGGTCAGAATATAAGTACCGACCCTGCAGAACTCAGCCATGCCTGCCTACACAGGGACAGTTTGCAAAGGACCAGAGACAGAAGTAGTGTCTATCTTGCCCCCAAAACTCTCTGCCCTTTAACTGCCTGTTGTTGTAGGAGACAGGCTATTTGTTGCCATTTGATACCTATTCCCATCTAAATTCAGCTGGTGCTCTCCAGTCCAGAAGGAATGCAGTTAAGGAGACTGTGTTATACATGCTCTCATCTCCCCTTAACCAGACACTTTCTCTGAACTCTGATATCATTGACATGGGCTTGGCTCAGGGCATTTGGCCAGGGTTCTCCACACCACTTCCCCAAAAAAGTGTCAGTCTTAGTTCCTGAAGAACTGCTTCTAGAGGGACACTGAGAGCAGATGGGAATGCCCAGTTATAGGGTTAGTTATAGATTTCTTAGCCAAAACCTATACAAATGCTGAATTTAATACTCCTTAACAGAGAGGCAGCTTCTACCTCCCTACCCCCAACCTCATGAAGTAAAGTTCTTTCTGCAAGGGTGGAATTCTTGTGGTCTAAGTTTATAGATGTATCATTTAAAAAGGGGTTCTGTGAGTGGGAAAGGTCAATAAAAAATATTTTCCCATCAAAACAATGCTACCACCAAAACCAGATAAAGACAACACAATGAAAGAGAATTACAGGCCAATATCCCTCATGAACACAGATGCCAAAATCCTCAACAAAATTCTAGCAAATCGAATCCAGCATTACATCAAAAAGATCATACACCATGACCAAGTAGAATTTATCCCAGGGATGCAAGGATAGTATAATATCCACAAATCAATAAATGTGATACATCACATAAACAAATTGAGAGGTAAAAATCACAGAGTCATATCAATTGATGCAGAAAAAGCAATTGACAAAATCCAACACCCTTTCTTGATAAAAACCCTCAGCAAAATGGGAATAGAGGGATCATACCTCAACATAATAAAAGCCTTATATGACAAACCTATAGCCAACATCATAATCAATGGGAAAAAATTAAAACCATTTCCCCTAAGAACAGGAATGAGACAGGGATGCCGACTTTCACCACTCCTGTTCAACATAGTACTGGAAGTGCTAGCCATAGCAATTAGACAAGAAGAAGAAATAAAAGGTATCCAAATTGGAAAAGAAGAAGTAAAACTGTCATTATTCACGGATGACATGATATTGTACTTAGGAAACCCTAAAGACTCCATCAAAAAAATTATTAGACTTAATAAATGAATTCGGCAATGTAGCAGGATACAAAATTAACACCAAGAAATCTATGACATTTTTATACACCAATAGTGAACTTACAGAAAGAGAAATTTAAAAAAAATCCCATTTACCATCGCACCAAAAAATTAAGATACCTAGAAATAAACTTAACTAAGGAGGTAAAAGACCCATACTCGGAAAACTACAGGACACTGAAAAAAGAGATAGAGGAAGACGTAAACAGATGGAAGAACATACCGTGTTCATGGATTGGTAGAACCGACATCATTAAAATGACCATACTACACAAAGCAATCTGTAGATTCAATGCACTTCCCATTAAAATACCAACAGCATATTTTACAGACCTAGAACGAACTCTCCAAAAATTCATCTGGAATTAAAAAAGACCGCGAATAGCTGCAGCAATCCTGAGAAATAAGAACAAAGTAGGAGGGATCTCAATACCATATATCAGCTGTATTACAAAGCCACTGTTCTCAAAACTGCCTGATACTGGCACAAGAACAGACATATAGACCAATGGAATAGAATAGAGAACCCAGAAATTGACCCAAACCTTTATGCTCAATTAGTATTTGACAAAGGAGGCAAGAACATACAATGGAGTCAACAGTCTCTTCAATAAATGGTGTTGGGAAAACTGGACAGATACATGCAAAAAAAAAAAAGAAACTAGACCACCAACTTATAGCATACACAAAAATAAACTCAAAATGGATAAAGGACTTAAACATAAGATGGGAAACCATAAAAATCTTAGAGGAATCCACAGGCAGCAAAATATCAGACACATGCCGAAACAATATCTTCACCAATGCAGCTTCTACGACAATGGAAACTAAAGAGAAAATAAACAAATGGGACTACATCAAAATAAAAAGCTTCTGCACAGCAAAAGAAACCATCAACAAAGCAACAAGAAAGCCCACTGAATGGGAGAAAGTATTTGCCAATGTTATCTCCAGTAAGGGTTTACTCTCCAACATTTACAGGGAACTCATACAACTCAACAAAAGGAAGATAAACAACCCAATCAAAAAATGGGCAACAGACCTAAATACATACTTTTTGAAAGAGGACATAAGGAAGGCCAAGAGACATATGAAAACATGCTCAAAGTCACTAATCATCTGAGAGATGCAAATCAAAATGACAATGAGGTACCATCTCACACCCGTCAGAATGGCTATCATCAACAAATCAACAAACAACAAGTGCTGGCAAGGATGCGGAGAAAAAGGAATCCTTCTGCACTGCTGGTGGGAATGCAGACTGGTGCAGTCACTGTGGAGAACAGTATGGAGTTTCCTCAAAAAACTAAAAATGGAACTCCCATTTGACCCAGTGATCCCACTTCTAGGAATATATCCCAAGAAACTAGAAACACCAATCAAAAAGGATATATGCACCCCTGTGTTCATAACAGCATAATTCACCATAGCTAAGATTTGGAAATAGCCTAAGTGCCCATCAGCAGATGAGTGGATTAAAAAACTGTGGTACATCTGCACAATGGAATACTATGCTGCAGTAAAAAAGAAGGCATTCTTACCATTTGCAACATCATGGATGGAACTGGAGAGCATTATGCTAAGTGAAATAAGCCAGTCAGAGAAAGATAAATATCACATGATCTTACTCATTTGTGGAATATAATAAACAACATAAACTGATGAACAAAAACAGAGACAGAGAAGCATCGATCAGACTGTCAAACCTCAGAGGGAAGGTAGGGGAGGGTGGGGGTAAGGGGGAGAGATCAACCAAAGGACTTGTATGCATGAATATAAGCCTAACCAATGGACACAGACACCAGAGGGGTGAGGGCATGAGTGGGGGAGGGGGCAATGGGGGAATAAGAACACATATGTAATACCTTAATCAATAAAGAAAAAAAGACAATGCTGCCCATGCAATTGAATATTCTAAATAGAATCTACTATATAAAAATCAATGTTTCAAAATAAGTAAAAGATATATTCTCTCAAAATATTCAACCATAGTTTTTTAATATGCAAATTCTTTAGCACATTTAAATAAAGTTTTATTGTTTAAATTTTTTATTTTCCAGGTGTTTTCAGAAACTTGCCTGTTGAATACAATCAAAGTTTGCTCAGAGGGCTAGATTATCATCCTTGGCTCCCCTGAGAGTCTTTAGGCTCCACTTTGAGAGTCACTATGATGTTCAGGTAAAAATTAAAATATGTAAAAGGAAGCACTTCGAAAATTCTAAAGCACTCGCTAATGCTAGATATTATAAATATTAAATATAAAATCTTCAGCATGATGCCTATTTGCTTCAAAATAATGGGGAGGGAAAGGACAATAAATTAAGCAACACTTATAAGTAGGTAATATTTGTAATTGAATGGTTCATATATAGGAGTACATTACACCATTTCCCTCTTTTCAATATGTTTGAAATTCTGTGTAATAAAAAGTTTAAAAGCAAACTTTTGCAAATCTGAACCATAATCCTTCTTTATATTGTAGGTGAGAAAAAACAGTCCAGAGAAGGTAAGTGACCTTCTTGAAATTACACAGGTAGTTACAGAGCCAGAAGCCAAAATTCTGAACTCCCAGTCTGGGTTCCTTCTATGGTTCCGCATATGGGTCCTCAGGCAGAAATGGATTCCTCTAGCCACTTTCCTGAATATCCCTGAGTTCTTAAGTCTCTCAGGTGTATCCAGGAGCATGCTCAGAAGAGGGAGGGTGCTGGACAGATCTGGAGCTAGAAACAGCAAAACTGGGGCCAGAGCCAGAAGCCTCTGGGCACTTTCCAAATTGAGCAGAAGCCAGGTGAAGTGGGGAAGTTCTCCCCTTGGCCTGCTTTGTCACTGACACCTGAATCAAGAGTGCCAAAGAACCTGATCTTGGTCTCAGGAACATGTTTATTCTGTCCTCCTCCCCAACCCAACTTTTCCAACCCACCTCGGTACTGCTAAAATACCACAACTCTGGACCAGGAGATTCTGGGTTCCCAGGCAGTCATAGAAGTGGATTGGAGGTGGCTATTACCCACCCCAATTGTGGGGGTGAAGGAAGAGATTCTAGAGGGTGGAACTAGAAATGTGGAGAGGCCTCCTCCCCAGCAAGTAAGATCCAAGACTATGAAAGGAGAAAGATGCAGTGTGGAGGACCAGGCCTTTGCTAAGCCCCCTAAGCCAGGTAGGAAACAAAACAAGAAGTCTGAGGTCCCCTGGCCAGAGGGAGAGAGCTATCTGTGTGCCAAAGTCCTTCTGACTGACTGCTAGAAAAACTGGGGAGTTGGCGTGGGTTCCAAGTGCTGGGAAGCTGAGCAAGCTCAAATTGTAAGTGGCCCAAACCCAAGCCAGATCGTGGGGACAGGAAAGGAGAACTACCCCAAGCTTGAAGTGACCGTGATGCCCTAAGTCCCCGTCACATTGGGGATGGTGAGCTCACTGCGCCCACTCCCCCAACCATGGGCCCACCCATCTGGAATCTTGGACTGCCCCTTCCCCCCTCATTCTGGTCCCTGAGCTGTCTATCTGGGGCTCCCTCAGAATTTTCTCTGCCCTGTACTGGGCTCCCTATGTACTCCCCCACTTCTCTCATGTGCACAAAGCTCCCATTGGGTCCCCCCCACCCCTGAAATTACCACCCCCCAGGGAGACTTCGAGCTCTACTGATCCAAAGTGATGGATCCGATAGCCCCCACATAGATGTGGCCCCTAGGGCTGGGTGCCTGCCCCTCCCCAGCCCCTGCGCTGCAGACTCACCATCTCGGCTGCGCACTTCTGCTCGCCTCCCAGCTGGCCTGCTCACCCCAACTGCTCCAGATACAGCCGTGTCCGCTGTTGTGACACACTGGGCGGGAGGGGGCTGGGGACAGGCTTGCTCATCCAGCAGCTGCTCTTCAGCATCACAGTGCCCAGGGAGGGGAGGAACCCAGGCAGGTCACAGTGGCTCCTCCCCCCACACACACGTACCCTCCCCCTCCCTTCCCCTCCCCTCCCCTCCCGCGAGGCCCCACCCAGTCTCTCCATCCAGCTTGTGCCCGCTGGGCGCTGGGCGCTCTGGAAACTGCGCAGTTGAATTCCGTGCCGCTGAGCAAGGGAGCAGTCCTATTACTAAAGAGCACTCCTCCATAATGGGATATAGGCCATTAGTATTCAAGCTTCTTAGGAAAGAAATGTGAAAATTCACTTCCCAAACTTTCATTCTCTTCCTGTTGCCACCAGGAAGGGCTGGCCCAGGCAGGAAAGGCACCTAGTTGGGGTTTAGTTGAGGGCTTTCGCCCTCAAACCAGGCGAGTAGAGAAATGATGGGGATGATTCAGTGCTCACTAGTGAGAAGCAGGCTCCATGCTCAGCTCTGCTGCTGCTGCTGCTGCTGCTTAGGAGGGCTTGAGCAAGTTGCTGCACCTCTACTCTGGAAACCTATTTCTACCCACATCAAGGTCTACCTGGTCACTGGAGAATTAAATGAGATAACATACTTTATAAAGCAGGTACTCAATACTTTAGTTGTTCCTGTTTCTACCATTCTATCAGCGTACATCACCCCACCACCACCACCATTATTTTCAAATCTGTTTCTTAATCCATTTATCATCACTCCCTCTTCCTACTTTTACACCCAGAAAGTATA
>NW_005871067.1:8528859-8534854 GCF_000147115.1 Myotis lucifugus | reverse complement strand
TTAAGCTAACTGCCAGCACATGATAAATGCTCATAAAAGGATAATGACTATTAACTACTTATCACTCTTCCAAACCCCATAGCATATTCTATTACTTCTTCCATTACATTGATCACTTTCTATTTTATATTCTAGAGATGTGTGAGTGCATATGTGTTAAAACACTCCTATAGAATTGGAACACCTTGAAGGCAGGGTTGTCACATTCAGCTTTGTGCTCTCCTCGTCAAAATAACTAGTCAAGTGCAAAGATGCTTAATAAACAATGCTGAATAAATTGATTTTTCGAGTTCTCTGTGAACCAGCAAATATGTTATGAACAGTTCTTAATGTCTCAGGATAAAAGTGATAATGATAATATTAGCGATTAGGGTGGTATTCATTGCCTTTCATTATAATGAGGCCCTTTAAACCTCACCATTTTTCCCTTTATGAGGTTTAGGGCTGGAGGAAGCCATGACTATACCATAAATACTAGATATAGCATCTTCTGTTCCAGGGAGATAAAAAGAAGGGTAGCTGCTATAGACTGAATTGTGTCCTCTTCCCAAATTCATATGTTAAAGCCCTAACCTCCAAGGTATTTAGAGACAGGGCCTTTAGGAAGGTAATTAAGGTTAAATGAAGTCATAAGAATGGGGCCCTAATTCAGACTGATGTCCCCTTAAGAGGGAAGAGACACCAGGAGTACATATGTACAGAAGAAGGCCATGTGAGGATACATAGAGAAGGTGGCCATCTACAAGACAGGAAGAGAGGCCTCACCAGAAACTGACCCTGCTGGACTTTAACCTTGGTCTTCCAGCCTTCAGAACTGTGAAAAAAGTTAATTCTGTTCATTAAACCACCCAGTATATGGTATTTTGTTATAGCAGCTGGAATAGACTAACAGGCCTTAGAGTCTTTGGAATTTAAAAACTGTTCACTTCTTTTTGGTTTTTAAGTCCTCTGTCTTATAATTATTTGACTGTGGCAACCCCAATCTCATTAATAACTTTCCCTATCACCCTCCATCCTATGCCTTTCTCCCTGAGTAGAAGTTTTGAAAAAAGGAAGAACATACTTTTTTTGGTCCCTATGATGGTTAATTTTATGTGTCAACTTTAATGAGCCATAGGATGCCCAGACATTTGGTCAAACATTATTCTAGGTGTGTCTGTGAGGGTGTTTCTGGATGAGATTAATATTTGAATCAATAAACTGAATAAAGCAGATTGTCCTCCCTAGTGTGTGTGGGCTTTATCCAATTAACTGAAGATCTGAGTAGAACAAAAAGGCTGAGTAAGAGAAAAGGGCTGTCTGCTTGACTGTTGAGCTGGGACATAAGTCTTCTCCTGCCCGTGGACTAGAACTTACACCATCCACTCTCCTGGGTTTCCAGCTTGCTGACTACAGATTTTAGGACTTTTCAGCCTCCATAATCATGTGAGCCAATTCCTTATAATAAATAGTTATTTGTTATAGTTATAATAAATATTTATGTAAAGTAAAATACTTATTATATATAGAGAGATATATATAGATATATAGATATGTAGATATATAGATATATAGATATGTAGATATATATAGATATAGATATAGATAGATATAGATGTAGAGAAATAGATATAGATATAGATATAGATATAGATATAGATATAGATATAGATATAGATATAGATATATATTACCAAAAGATTTACATGGGATGGAGTGGCATCATAGGAAAGATAAGACAGCAGTCTGGTCATTACCTTTTCTCCAGGCTTTGGTATTGTCACCAGACCTGTTCCATGCTGGGGTCTGGCCCTGCACCAGCAGGGTCCGGTATCTCCATGCTCTTGACTTTCTCAGGAAAGAATTCAAGAACATGTCTGAGTGAGAGTTCAAGTGAGAGTAAAAGCAAATTTTATTCAGAGAGAGACATAGAGGCTAGGATGCACTGCTGTGAAAGAAGCAAAAGTACACATCTAACTGGACGCAGGTGAACTCACCAGTGAGTTGCACACATGAACAGTCAGTTCTTGGGATTTTCTATTTCCAAGGGTGGATTTTTTCTGAACTTTGTGGCACAAAATTCTGATTCTGCCTTCTGGTTGGGAGGTGTAGGTCTTGTTCCTAATATGGTTCATTTGGGAAATGTCATAGCATTGGTCCCTTCGCCCCCTTCTATTTATGGTATCAGTTTTAATTACAATGATGGTATAATGAGCTTTGGGATCAGTCTCTGGTCAATTTTTCCTCCATTGTGGGTGGAACTGATTTTAGCCAGTCCTTATTGTTGTTGACTTTTGTGATCCCACATGAGTTTCTTGCCATAAACTGTTTTCCTTTTAATCATAAGTGGATGTGGGGGCTCTGATGAGAGGACCTATTGGTTTATTGGTCTGTGATGTCTGATCCTACTACCTCATTCCACTTGTTGGGAGTTTTCCCTAACCTGCCTCAGTATTCTGTATATAGCTAATTTCTCAGTTGTATATTTCCCTCCTGTCAGACACTGAAACAATATATATATTCTATTTCTCTGGAGAGCCCAGACTAATACAGTCCCCTTTTGGCAGGTGAAGAAACTGAAGTCAAATTCAGGCTATTTAGGGGAAAGCAATCTCCCATACAGTATGATTTAGGCCTTGTAAAGAAATTACTTCACCTTTACCACATTCCAGTTTACTATTGATCAGAAGCCAGTGCTGAAGCCCTTACCCTCATTGCATCTAAGGCTCTGTTACAGATCAGGTAACCACCTTCTTCGCTGCCAGTCCCTGAAAATGCACCAAAAGATCTGTGTGGGATAAAATGGCATCATAAGAAAGATAAGGCAGTCGGGTCATTATCTTGGTTCTCTCTGAGACCTTGGTGTTCTACATATAATTCTTCACTTGTTATATGTTTCCCTCCTGTCAGACACTGAAACAATTCACTGAATTCATATTCACTCTCTCTTTCTTTCAGTTATTTCACTTATTGCAAAGCATTCCAATCTTTCTGGATCACATCCATGCAGGATATTAAAAGAGTTAGAAAACTATTCTCACCATTGATGAAAATAGCCCACAAGGAAAATACTAGTACTGTTTCATAGCATTTTCATATACAATCTGTTTAGAGCTGTTATTCATATTAGCAAAAAGTTGAAAAGAACTGAATTGGCCAACATATTTAATAGGAAGGAATATTACATAGCTACTAATATGTAGTAGTGAGTTGAATTGCTGCCCGCAAAAGATACATCCACTTGAGGCAGGTTAGTAAGAAGCTAGGAAATTTCCTTGGCAAGTGGAATGGGGAAACTGAGACAGCCAAACAGACAATTGAGCAATATACAGCCAGATAATATATCACAAGGTCTTATCCTCCCTAACCAAGAACACTAAGGAGCAAATGGTTTACACATTCCAGACCATGCCAGTACAGACCTGCCTCTGTCCAGTCCTTCTTGGGTGACATTTTTTGAAGATGAAACTGACCATAAAATGACCCTGATCCCTCTATATGCTCATTTTGATGCATCAGCATATCAAAGGACACATCTGGAAAGCTGATGAATATTCTATTGAGAATCTCCCCTGCGACCTCCCCTAAAATTCCTGTCTTTAGAAAACAGATAAAAACCCTTAAGACAAAGGACCCTGTTTGTGCTCTCCATGGAGCACACCTGCACCTTCCCCTCCCCCTTTCCTTCCTCAGACAGGTATCTCTGCTTTCTTCTGCCTAAGCTCTAAGGGTCCTTATGAGACTTGCAACAAGGGGAGCAGTGGGTAGTGACAGCTCATCCTGGGCTAACCTCCTAAACCTGTCTCCAAGGGCCCTCCTTTTGCCTTTATAACTTCTTTCCTGAGTCCATGCAGTCTAGCTGGCTCACTTCTTCTGCCTCTGTAACTTTCTTTCTAAAGGGCCAAGACAGCCTCACCTAAGCTCACTCCTGTTTCTATGACCATGCTTCTTCTATCTTACGCTCTTACTTTGTTTCACTGTCTCAGCTTTAATAAATGTACTCTCAAAATCACCTGGACAAAGTTGTGAAATTTTTCCTGCACAAAGTCAAGAACCCATACATTCCATACCATGTTGGGGCAGACCTGCCTTGAGCCCAGTCCCTTTCCAGTGGCACACTCAGAACCTCATACTGTCACCTTATTTGGAATAAGGGTCTTTGCAGATATAATTAAGGATCTCAAGATGAGATCTTCCTGGATCACACTGAGTCCTAAATTCAAAGACAAGTGCCCTAGTAAGAGACAGAAAAGAAGATATAGAAACAGAAGAGGCCAAGTAAAGATGGAGACAGAGATTGGATTTATGCTGCCACAAGCCAAAACCATCTAGAGCCACAGGAAGCTGGAAGACACAAGGGAGGATTCTCCCCCAGAGCCTCCAGAGAGAGACTGCTTAATCTTGAACTTCTGACCACCAGAGCTGTGAGAGAATAAAGTTCTGTTGTTTAAAGTCACCCAGTTTGTGGTAATTTGTTGTAGTAGCCCTAGAAAACAAATATTGTAAGGAAGTAAAGTGTGAAACTGAATAGATGATAATATTAAATGAAAAAAAAAAAACACACTGCAGAACTCAAAGTAGCAGGTATCCTATCTAATAAAAGAGAAACATGGTAATTAACCATAACTTTGCTACCCTTCCCATTGGCTAATCAGGGCGATATGCAAATTAACTGCCAACCAAGATGGCGGCTGGCAGCCAGGCAGCTGAAGCGAACAGGAGGCTTGCTTGCTCCAGTGACGGAGGAAGCCAAGGTTCCCCGCCTGCCACTGCCGGCCTCTGAGCTGCTCTCTAAGAAACATTGTTGCAAATGTAGAAGGTAAACAATCCCCAGAAACCTGCTTTCAGCCGTCAGAGCTGGAGCGAGCAGGACCGAAACAGTGTTGCAATTATAGAACCCAAACAAACTGTAGATTCCTGCTTTCAGCAGCCGAGGCCTCAAGCTGGAGCCGGCCTCAGAGCTAAAGCCGGCTCTCAGCTCCAGTGACAGCCGTAGAAGGTAAATAAATCCTAGAATAAAAAGAAAAAAGAAAAAAAGGAGAGGTTGGGAGCTTCAGTTGCCCACCAGCCTGAAAACGGCCCTCAGCCCCTCACCGAGACTAGCCAGGCACCCCAGTGGGGACCCCCACCCTGAAGGGGGTGTGACCAGCTGCAAACAGCCATCATCCCCTTATCCAGGCTGGCCAGGCACCCCAGTGGGGACCCCCACCCTGAAGGGGGTGTGACCAGCTGCAAACAGCCATCATCCCCTCATCCAGGCTGGCCAGGCACCCAAGCGGGATGCCCATCCTGATCCAGGACACCCTTCAGGGCAAACCAGCCGGCCCCCACCCATGTACCAGGCCTCTATCCTATATAGTAAAAGGGTAATATGCCTCCCAGCACCGGGATCAGCGGAGCCGCGAGGCCTCCCAAACCCGGGATCAGCGGAGCCATGAGGCCTCCTGGCACTGGGATCAGCGGAGCCGCGAGGCCTCCTGGCCCCTGGAGCAGCGTGACAGGGGGCAGCGCCCAAACCCCCTGATCGCCCTGCCGCTCTGTGTGTGACAGGGGGCGGGGCCACAACCTCCCTATCCACCCTGCTCTGTTCATGACAGGGGAAGGTGCCCCAACCCCCTGATCGGCCCTGTTCTGTGCCTGATAGGTGGGAGCTCCCCAACCCCCTGATCGGCCCTGCTCTGTGTGTGACAGGGTGCGGCGCCCCAACCCCCCCATGGGCCCTGCTCTGTGTGTGACGGGGTAGAGCCGCAACCTCCCCATCAGCCCTGCTCTGTGTGTGACAGGGGTCGGTGCCCCAACTCCCCTATCGGCCCTACTCTGTGCATGACAGGGGGGAGCTCCCCAACCCCCTGATCCGCCCTGCTCTGTGTGTGACAGGGGGGAGCTCCCCAACCCCCTGATCGGCCCTGCTCTGTGCGTGACAGTGGGGAGCTCCCCAACCCCCTGATGGGCCTTGCTCTGTGCGTGACAGGGGGGAGCTCCCCAATCCCCTGATCAGCCCTGCTCTGTGCATGAC
>NW_005871067.1:8526187-8528546 GCF_000147115.1 Myotis lucifugus | reverse complement strand
CAACCTCCCCATCGACCCTGCCTTGAGTGTGACAGGGGGCGGTGCCCTTTCCCCCCAATCGGCCCTACCATGAGCGTGACTGAGGGTGGCATCACAACCTCCCAATCCGCCCTGCTCTGTGCATGACAGGGGGCGGTGCCCCAACTCCCCAATTGGCCCTGCTCTGAGCCCGACCAGGGGCTGCACCTAGGGACTGGGCCTGCCCTCTGCCACCCTGGAGCGGGCCTAAGCCAGCAGGTCATTATCTCCCCAGGTGTCCCAGACTGTGAGAGGGCACAAGTGAGGGACACCCCCCCACCCCCCGCCAGTGCACAAATTTTTGTGCACCGGGCCTCTAGTGTTCTTATAATAAATTAGAGGCCAGGCACATGAAATTTGTGCATGGGTATGGTCCCTAGGCCTGGCCTGTGATCAGGGCCATCTTCCCAGGCTGCCTGCAGCCGGCCCCATGCTCCCCACACCCCCTCGCCGCCACCCACCCCCAGTTCCCCATTCGCCATTGGGTGATTGAAGCCTCGGAGCCTGATGGCTGGGGGAAGGGACCAAGAGGTCAGCCATTCTTTCCCACTTGCCAGCCCCAATCCCACCACAGATCGCACTCTGTGTGGGGCAACCGGTGGGGCAGGGTCCTTGGCCTGGCACCATCCACATCCCCCACCATCCACCCCTGGTTCCCTATTCGCCATGGAGTGATCGAAGCCTGCCAGCCGGTGAAAGGGACTAAGCAGTGGTCAGTGCACCTCATAGTGATTGGTCAGGCGGTCATTCTGGTTGTTCCGCCATTAGGGTCAATTTGCATATTACCCTTTTATTATGTAGGATAGAGGCCCGCTGCACAGGTGGGGGCCAGGCGACCTGCCCTGATGGGGGCCCCGGATCGGGGTGGGGGTTCCTGCATGGGGGTGGGGCTAGCTGGGGCGAGGGGCCGCAGGTGGTTTGCAGGCCAGCCATGCCCCTGATCGGGGTGGGGATCCCACTGGGGGGCGGGGCCAGCTGAGGCAAGGGGCTGCGGTCATTCTGGTCTCTGGTCATTCTGCCATTTCGGTAGCTGGGATTTTATTATATATGATAAGTATAAATATTTATCAAAAATATGTAATTTTATTCTCATGGGGTATTTTTTAGGAAGGTTAAATAAAGACATTTCATGTCTTACAAATATAATAAGTAACATGAACTATTAAACAAACCTGAAAATAAAGTCCAGTCATCCATGTGACAGCAGAGCCAGGCTAGGATCCATGCTATTTTTCACTCTGGTCAGTTTGATGTTTTGGCTTTTGAACCCAACAATATTGCCTCATGAACTCATTTTTAAAATCCAAGTACCCACCAAAACCTTACCCAACTGTACCTGCTTCCTTATTATGGACTCCTGCTTATCTTTCAGAGCGGACTCACTATCTTGGTCCACATATCCCCAGCCTTTGTCTGTAGACAAATAAAATACTCTCTCACAAACTCTACAACCTTCCATCTCATCAGCTCCAACCCTGCTCTTACTATAAGCCCTAAGTAAAAGGTAAAGCAGAGAGCATGTTATTTTATTTTATTTTATTTTTGGCCTACTGCCTGATTATTTTAAACAGCTCAAAGAAAGTATTAATTTGAAGTTGCATATATAACTATACACTGATCTTCAATGGGTCATTTGAAACTTACTTGATCCAGCTGTTGATGGCAGCAGGAATGACACCAGGTGTTGGAACGGTAGGGTCAAACCAAACCTGGGTTCAGCAACCTTGTATTTAAGTTCTGGCTAGGAAAGAATTCAGAGCCAAGAGTCCAACTGTTAAAGAACATTTATTTAGAAAAATCATAGAGGTAGAAGAAGTAATTCATAGAAGAAATGGGCTTAGGAAACAAGTTGTAGAGGCAAAGGAAGGGCCCTTGGAGCCTAGAAATGAGGAAGGTGAAGGTCTCACACCAGGGGGGATGGAGGCCGGGAGGGGAAAGTCGTAGGTGCGCTTCCAGTAGAGAGAGTGTACTGGGTCCTCCTTCAATATTCTCAATAGAATATTTCCAGGTGTGTCCTTTCAGGGTCAGGGTCTCCACTGACTGGTCGCACCAGGACAGGGGGTCATTAGTCAATGTATCTGGTCCTGAGGTCAGCCTTGGTGCCCCTTGTCTGGTTTTGCTGCTTTTCTGGGCCTGAAACTAAATAGAATTGAGGCCTAGATATTATCTCTAGGGAGGAAAGGTCAGGGAATCTAAACCACACAACCAGTGATATGCTAGGGGAGGAAAGATCACCCTGGGGATGAGGTCCTACCCTACAATTATCTGTTGATAGGCACCTGGGGCTTTCTACCCTGGTGACCTTCTGTTCCTAGCCCATCATCCTGCTCTGCTCATATCT
>NW_005871067.1:8499456-8526087 GCF_000147115.1 Myotis lucifugus | reverse complement strand
AACCTTTCTATTCCATGTATTTATTTCAATTATTTTAAACCATTGCAATAAAAAGATTTAACATCCTGTTTTATAATAATAAATATTTCATTCCATAAGCAATTTGTGCAAAGTTATAGAGCAATTTAGTAGCAGAGCTAGGACCCAAAACCCTCCAGTTCTATTTTTAAAAGTCCACATTACATAATATATTTTCCTTTATCTTCCTCAAAATTATGGGTTTTTTTTGAAAAATAAAAAAGGAAGAAAAAAGTATGTATAATATAGTACAATTGTGTTTTTTTTAAAAGGAGAAAAATACGATCTCTATCAGTACTTTTTATATGTACAAAAAAACTCTAGAAGAAATTTGAAATGAGTAACAGTGGCTGCCTCTGGGAGGAGGGAAAAACTTGCTAGATGGAGGACAGGAATGGGAGGCTCTCCATATTAGGCCTTTTCATACTTAAAAGAAAACAACTATGTGAATGTACTACATATTCAGAACATTAAATGTGTTCTTAAATGAACATATACAAAAGGCTTAGTGCTTCTTTAAGTCACTGGAATCATCTGCAAAGCCTACTTCCTGTGCTAAGAACCAGGAATCAGGCAGGCACCTTCTTTGTGGAGTGATGCATATGTATGTGTATGTATATATATTTTACTGGGTTCTAACACTCATGACTCTCCCCTCCCACATCTAACACTTAATCAACAGCAACAAAATAATAACTAGTACCAGCTCACTATATGCCATGCACTTTTTAAGTGTTTATACATGTTACAACCATTTAATTCTTACAACAAACCTATGAAGTAAAGTAATCATTATCCTCCTTTTAAGATAAAGAAAATAAGGCACAGAAAGATAACTTGCTCAAGGTCAAAGTTGGGGAGCTGAAGTCAGGCATTATGGTACCCACCCTCACTTATACCACAAAATTACTCCATTACAATTAGACCTTGTTTCTCAAAAAGAAAAAAGCCTTGTAAAAATTCATGTGTTTCCTGAGAGGATTCACAGGGCACGTCTTTTAGACATTGTCTTTAACTCCTCTAAAATGGCAAACTGTCACCTTGGAGACCATAAAATCCATGAATATGACAACATAGTAATAGTGCTAAGCGGGGAGGGGTTAGGATGCTCAGGTGTTCCAGAGCAACAGGTACTTGCTGAGTGAAGGCTATCAGTGCCCAAATGCTCAGGGAGAGTTGGAATGGTTATGGTGACTTTGATAGAATAACAAGGCAATTTTACCAGCTCTCCATCTTGGCAATAGAAAAACTCTCAGACAACACTTTGGAGGGGATCAAAGACACAAAATGGTTTCCTTTCGGAGAAAGCAGCCCATTCCTTGGGATCTGACCTAAGGACTTGGCTTATCCATGTGAATAATCTGATGGAACCACCAGCTTGTATTTATAGCTACCCTGAGGGATGCCAGCCAGTCTTTGTCATCACTAGTACATTTGAGAAGGAACACCTCCTGCTCTTTCCCTCTGCAGTGAGCTGAGCAATGATACTGCTAAAACAGGTGCCAAAGCACTGCGCCCTTCCTCCTCCCCCCACCTCCACTTCCAACCTTTAGCTTGGCACTTGCCTTTAAGCTCACCAACTTTGCTGCTTCTATTTTTTCCTTCTAATTCCCAAGGCCAAATTCAAGTTCACCCAACAAATCTTTATTACTTGGCCTCATTCAAGGTGTTATAGGGGATATGAGAACATAACACTGGAGCCAGTCTGCTTAGGTTCGGATCCCAGCTCTACCACTTTATAGCTGTGGAATAATTGGGCAACTTAGCCCCTCTGTGTCTATTTTGTCACCTCTAAAAGAGAGATAATAATACCTACCTTATTGGCTTGCTATGAATTAATTAGTTAATATATGTAAAGTACTTAGAATGATGCTGGCACATCATAAGTACCTTACAAATGTTAGCTATTAGTATTAGAAGACATGGCCCCCACCCCACACAAAAGGCTTTCATCCAATTAGAGAGACAATATACAAAACACCCCTAAAACAGTTAAAGAACAAACAAGAATTAACATAGTGAAATGAATGGTTCAGCTATTAAGTGTAAGAAACTAACTGAAAAAATAAACATCATTATAATAGTAAGAGTAGCCAGCGAAGGCTGCATAGGACAAATTGGCTGAGCAGTAAGCTGAGATATGAGGGATAAATAGACAAATGAAGTACAAGGGAGAACACAGGGCCTGAGAAGGTTTGGAGATAAAGCTGATCAGCAGTAACAACAGTCATGAGTCTAGATAGGAGACTTGAAAAGAGGGGGAGGGATGTAGATCTAGGTTTACTCTGCAGTTGGAAATATAATTAGACAAACCTTTAGAGGTCAGAGATGGAGCTGGAGATTGGAGGTCATTAGTTAAAGATGACCATTGAATCCATGAGAGGAGAAAAATTCACATGTGGAAAGGGAAGAGCTGTGGACAAAGCCTTGAGGGTACAATTCCAGTCTGAGGCCAAAAGAAAAACCAGCTAAAGGAACAGAAAAGCAAGAGTTAGAGAGGTTAGAGAGAGAGGAAGGTGCCCCAAAAAAAGGGATGATGCTGTACTGCATTTGGAAAATAAGCCTTTTACTTAAAAGTATGAATTTTTTTTTCCTAGAAAAAAACTCTCTGAGGGCGAAAAACCTATTGGTTACCTATATAAGAACCATATAATTTGGTTTTCTGGCTAAGGAACCTCTCTATATAAATAATTACATGTTATTTTTTAGGTAGTTTCCTAAACAAGACATCATAGGGAAAAAAGTAATAATTCTTGGATGTTATCTAATCTAATAAAAGAGAAACATGCAAATTGACCACACCTCCACTATGCCCAAGCCACGCCCACCAGCCAATCAGAGCGACTATATGCAAATTAACCCAACCAAGATGGCGGCCGGCAGCCACGGAGCTGGAGCAAACAGGAGGCTTGGTTGCCCCGGTGATGGAGGAAGCCAAGCTTCCCGCCT
The DNA here is from genome assembly GCF_000147115.1 of Myotis lucifugus. NCBI lineage: Eukaryota > Metazoa > Chordata > Mammalia > Chiroptera > Vespertilionidae > Myotis > Myotis lucifugus. The sequence goes on along the minus strand of NW_005871067.1, from coordinate 8,523,120 downwards.
GCCCTGGCTGGCTGCGGAGCGCTCAAGGCAACAAAGTTTCAATTATAGAAGATAAATAAATCCCAGATACCTGCTTCCAGCAGGCCTCCACTGGGAGCTTGGGTGGCTGGGGGCGGTGGCCAGCCTGCAAACAGCCATCAGCCCCTCATCCAGGATGGCCAGGCACCCCAGCGGGGACCCCCACCCTGAAGGGCTGTGGCCAGCCTGCAAACAGCCATCAGCCCCTCACCCAGGCTGGCCAGGCACCCCAGCACTGAAGGGGGTGTGGCCAGCCTGCAAACAGCCCTCAGCCCCTCACCCAGGCTGGCCAGGCACCCCAGCAGGACCCCTGCCCTGATCCGGGACACCCTTCAAGGCAAACCAGCCGGCCCCCACCCGTGCACCAGGCCTTTATCCTATATAGTAAAAGGGTAATATGCAAACTGACCCTAACAGCAGAACGACTGGGAATGACTGGACACTATGACACACACTGACCACCAAGGGGCAGACACTCAATGCAGGAGCTGCCCCCTGGTTGTCATTGCACTCCCACAGGGGAGCTCTTCTCAGCCACAAGCCAGGCTGACTGCTACCAGTAGAGCAGTGGTGGTGGGAGCCTCTCCTGCCTCCTCAGCAGCACTAACGATGTCCAACTGCAGCTTAGGCCTGCTCCCCACTGGCAAGTGGACATCCCCCGAGGGCTCCCGAGCTGCCAGAGGGATGTCTGACTGCCAGCTTAGGCCCGATTCCCCGGGGAGCAGGCCTAAGCCAGCAGGTGGTCAACCCCCGAGGGGTCCCAGATTGTGAGAGGGCACAGGCCGGGCTGAGGGACCCCCCCGGCCAGTGCACAAATTTTTGTGCACCAGGCCTCTAGTTAGTAATAAAATTGTTTATAATATTCTCATGTCTTTTTAATCTATGCTATATCTGCAAATATGTCTCCATTTTAGTCATATTATTATTTTCTTCTTTTTCATGATTACTGTCACGAAAGCTTAATATAATTTGATTACATTTTAATGACTTTTAATAGATAAATTATATATATGAAAGTACATACTTGAAATAGTGTTTTTGTTAAATTTACACCCCTCCATCCCCATCCCATTTGGCAACTTGTTTTCTATATCTCTGAGTCTGTTGATGCTTTGCTCCATTTATTCATTTGTTTTCTTAGATTCCACATATAAGTGAAATCATACAGTACAGTAAAACCTCAATATAAGTGAATAATTCAGGCAAGGGGTATCCATTAAAGCTGAAAATCTTTTATATAATAAAGCAGGTTTGCCTAATGGGTATGTTAAAAAATCGACAATTGGTTAGTTTACCTGCTTTTACTTATGTAGACACATTTATGTAATTAAAATTAAGTATGTATGAAAAAGTTAATTTCACAGAAGTTTTTTATGTGTATTATAGTAATTTAAATGTATACTGAATAGGTCTAGTAAATGCGTGCATTGGCTAGTCACCTTGAGTAAACAAATGCACAGGACTGGGACATGGCTTAGCGAATGTCAGAGCATAGGCTGGCACATGTTAAAATTGTGGCAGAAAGTCACGCCACATGACACAGAACCAATTACCACACGAGATTTGGTGTGACCAGTTTCTAATCATTTGCTGAGCACTGTTTACCAGCTTTGACTCCTGGATTTAAATATGTAGACTTATAGATATGTAATATCTATTTATGTCAGCAAAATTACTACAGTGTTTTTTCAACAAATAACAGTGAATTGAGGAACCAAGATGGCAGCGTAGGTAAATGCCTGTACTCACTGCCTCCCATAACCACATCAAAATTACACCTAAAATACAAACAACCATCATACAGAACTACCTGAAAGCTGGCTGAATGGAAGTCTTACAACTAGAGAAATAAAGAAGAAAGCGCATTGAAATTGGTAGGAGGGGTGAAGGTGCAGAACAGGCTGGTCCAACCCACATGTGCGACATTTTTTTAATCAGAAGGGAGATTTCCAAGGCTTCCTGTGAGAAGCAGGAGGTCCCAGTCACACACCAGACCCCCAGCCCAAGGTTCCAGAGCTGTGAAGAGAAGTTTCTGTAACTGTAGGCTGTAAAAATCAGCAGGTATTATGGCTGAGTGACACAGATGTTGCTGGAGTCTCAAGTGTTCCTCTTAAAGGGCCTGCACATGAACTTATATGGTCCTGCTTCTTCTGAATTCAGGGCTGGGCAGCAGCTTTGGAGGAACCCAGGGACTTACCAGAAAGAACTGGACTATCTGTCATTGGGGCAGGAATGCAGGGGATGGCTTTCTCCCAGACAGGGGTGATCGCAGGGGTCATTGTTCCTGTGCTGGGACCTCCACCATCATAGAGCTGACTGGCAGCCATATCAGAGTTTCCATAAGCGTGGACCAAACTATTTGCTCCACCCTGGTGATTCCCTGAGATGCCACCCCATCTGATTTACAGCCCCACCCAAGTTGTCTGAAGCTGTTTTTCCATATGAATGGCCTGTCCTGGCTCAGGCTTCAGACTTTGGTAAAATCTCTGAAACAAGCAGCAGCTGGAGTCAGCATACCCCAAACCTATCACTTAGAGGCCCAAGACCTAGCACTAGCACCAGCCTGCCTTGCTTCGTGGCTGGGCCTTGCCTGGGCACTTCCTAGCTCAATACAAGTAGCAGCCATCTGAAGATCACTCTGTAGCTCCTGCTGGGTGGCCCCAGGCAGTGGCTGACTTCGCACCTCCCAGGAGGCCCCAGAGCCAGTGCACCTGGTGGATAGCTTCAGATCATAACAGATTATAATTTTATGCATCCATAAGTGATACACTCAAGAGGCAGACACAGTGAGCACTAAAGCCCCATTAAAGCTGGTCCTACTCCATAGGGGTGTCTCCTGCATATAAGTTCTTCCATTGCAGACATAGCTGATCCTCACAGCCAATTGGCCTGGAGATCAATTCCTCTCAGTGATAACAATAGCAATCAAAGCTCAACTATAACAAGACTATGCACATAGCCCACACAGGGACATACTAGAGTGCCCAGCTCAAGTGACTAGGGAGACTGAGCCACTGGGCCCTATTGAACACCTACTACTCCAATTCCAGGAGACATAGCAGCTCTACCTAATACATAGAAACACACATGGGGAAGCAGCCAAAATTCAAAGACAAAGAAACATGTTACAAATGAAAGAAATGGAAGCAAGCAAACTACTGGATACAGAGTTCAAATAAAGGTTACTCAAGAATCTTAATGAGAGCTTCAAGGGAATTATTAAAAGTGTCAAAGGACTTAGGGAGACTTTCAAGGATCTTAGTGAAATGTCAAAGGCATGAAAAAAGACCAGTCAGAAATTAAGCATACACTAACTGAAATAAAGAATAATTTACAGGCATTCAACAATAGAGTAGAGGATTCCGAGAATCAAATCAATGTTTTGGAATATAAGGAAGCAAAAAACAACCAATCAGAAGAGGGGAAAAAAATCTAAAAATATGAAGATAGTGTAAGGAGTCTCTGGGACAACGTCAAGCATACCAACATTCACATTATGGGAGTGCCAGAAAGAGAAGAGAGAGCAAGATATTGAAAATCTATTTGAAAAAATAATGACATAAAACTTCCACTACTTGGTGAAAGAAATAGACTTACAAGTCAGGAATCCCAGAGAGTCCCAAACAAGAGGAACCCAAAGAGGCCCACACCAAAACACATCATAATTAGAATGCCAAGGCTTAAAGACAAAGAGAGAATCTTAAAACCAGCAAGAAAAAAGCAGTTAGTTGCCTACAAAGAAGGGTTCATACGACCGACCGTCAGCTGATTTATCGACAGAAACTTTGCAGGCCAGAAGGGCGTGGCAAGAAATATTCAAAGTGATGAACAGCAAGGACCTACAACCAAGATTACTCTACCCTGCAAAGCTATTATTTAGAATTGAAGATAAAGAGCTTCACAGACAAGAAAAAGCTAAAGGAGTTCATCACACCAAACCAGTATGACATGAAATGTTGAAGGGTATCCTTTAAGAAGAGGAAGAGGAGGAGGAGAAGGAGGAGAGAAAAGAAGAAGAGAAGAAAATATGTACAATAAAATGGCAATAAATACATATCTATCAACAATTAAATCTGAAAATCAAACTAGAGAGGAAGGAAAAATGGCAGCTGAATAGGCAGACCTACTGTGCACCTTGTTCCAGGGCCAGTCTGGAAATACAACTATATTGGAGATCATTCACCTGGAATTACCAACTGAGATCCAGCTGAGGAGGGGACTTATATCAAAGAAGGACAGAAAACACCTGGAGATCAGAAGGAAGGATGAGGTTGCAAGAGGAGCAGACCCAGCTCCCAGGACTGTGGGCCAAGAGGGAAGAGGGAACTTCCTACTATGGGAGAGTCTGTTCCCTCAGAACATAGAGGCTCAGAGCCCAGGCTAGGATTCTCAGCCCAGAGCACCAAAGCCAAGATCTGCAACACATGTAACATCCAGCCATGAAAGGTGTAGGCTGTGGCTGAGTGTGGAGCCAGCAGACTAGAACCAGTGGGAAAGAAAGTCACAGTTTCAGTTTTGTTTTTTTTGTTTTTTCCCTCTCTCTAAACACAGAGCACAGGAGTTTTCATTTGCAACTACTAACCTGAGACTTCGGTGCAGGGACAGAGGCTCGGACTTGAGGGGACTGAGGAGAGGCTGGTGTGGGAAGCAGGGCAGGGAGACATGGAAAAGCAGTAGCCAGGAGTCCTGCATTTGGTTGTTCATATAGCTCCAAACCAAAACGGCCATTTATCCTGAGAGGAGCTAGCAGCTCCTAGTTGCCACAGGGAAGTTGATATAGGCTGATATAGAATACCTACATGCCACACCCTGCATTTTGAGCTTTTCAAAGAAAACAAAGACAGAGGCCAAGCTTACGGGTCGGAACAGTCCCAAGGAGCCCTCAGTGACTGGATTGAACGAGGCACCATCCACCCCATTATTCTTGGAACCAGATTGATAAAAATTCCGGGTTCCCAGCTGACTCCATTGGTCTCCATATAGGGATCTCTGTCCAGCCAATGGTAGAGTAATATTTTGGGCCTATTACAGAGGAGTAGGTCTGGGAAAGGAAAACACACCCACCTTATTCCATGATAGCTAAATAGCACCTCCCCCACCTAAAGCCCTTTCAGACACAGACTTTTGAGTGATTAAGATCGACAGCTGGCTAGCAAGAAAAAGCAGGCAGAGGCAAAGTCCAAGGAACCAGGGGAAGTTTGTTGACCCAGTTCTGGGCCCCATGCTGCTAACAAACCTACATTAGAGGGCAGATTGGCCTCTCCTGCTTGCAGTCAAGGCCTATGGAGACAGTCACAACTGGTGAATGAGTGGATGGCTTGTAACTTCAAGCAGGTTGCTGGAAGCCAAAAGACAGTGCCTTACAATGGTTAGCACCTAAGTACCTAAGAGGAAGCCCAGAATTTGCAAACAGAAGAGTGGGACCCAAAGCAAGCTCCCATGGGGCATTAAACTAGATTGAAACAAACATCACTTCTCTTTCTCTTCTTCTTTTTTTCTTTTCTTTTTTCTCCTCCCTTTTTTCTTCTTTTCTTTTTTTTTAGTTTTTCTCTTTCCTTTCTTTTTCCCCTTTTTAAATTTGTCTTCTTTATCTATTTGCATCATTGATTTGTTATTATTCTAGTCTCTGTTGTTTCATTCATATATCTAATTTTCCTCTTCTCTTTTCCTACTCATTTTTTTCTTACTTTTTTCTTTTCTTCCCTACACATCTTTTCTCTCTTTTCTTCCTCTTTTCTTTTTCTCCTGCTTTCTCATCTTTTTTCTTTTTCTTACTTTAGGTCTATCTGCTTTCTCTTCAATTTTCCTTTTCAAACATGTTTCTTATCTTTTCATTTCTTTTATCCCCACTTTATTCTAAAACATTTTACTTACCCTATTCCTCTAATTATTTATTCTTATGTTATTTCAACTCTGTATCTACATATTGTGCCCCGCCTTTTTTGTTGTTTTTTTATTTGTGCTTTTTTTGTTCATTTGTTTGTTTTGTTTTCTCCTCACAATTTTTTACTTTCCTTTTTCTGTCATTCTTGCTCTCTTTTCTCTTTCCTACTTGTCTCATCTCTAGTGGTTGCTTTTATTGTTGCTAGAGAGGTCTTGTTTACATTTTGTTTTGTTTCTTTTGTTTTGTGTTTTGTCTTGTTGTATTCTGTTCTGTTCGGTCAGCACCTCCATATCAGCTTACACAATGTGGTCAGGGGGTGAGCCACATAGTCAGCCAGCCTGAGAGGAGACTTCATCCATGAATGGGAGAATAACATTCAAGACCCAACTACAACAGGAGAACCCAAATAACTCAAGTATTGTGGCTTTCCTAGAGCACCCAGCTCAAGAGATCTAAGAGACTGCACCACTGGATCCCACACAAAGCACCTACTGCCACCCCACAAAATTGGGAGGCATAGCAGTTTGGTCTAATACATAGAAACAAATACAAAGGGAGAGCAAAAATTGGGAGGCAAAGAAACCATCAAATGAAAGAAAAGGAAGAATCTCCAGAAAAGGAACTAAATGACATGGAGGCAAGTAATTTGTCAGATAAAGAATTCAAAGTAAGGGTTATAAGAATGCTCAAAGATCTGAGTGAGAATTACAGGCAACTTAATGAGAATTATAAGGAGCTGAATGGAAAAACAATATGAGTAAGAATCAAGGGGAAATGAAGAATGACATAGCTGTAATAAAGAACATCCTGGCTCTTTCTCCGCCATCAAGGTGCACTCGTTCACTTCTCCTTCACAATTTCTTCCCAGAAGACTTTCAGGATCAAGAGGTTCCTGGCCAAGAAACAAAAGCAGAATCGGCCCATTCCCCAATGGATTTGGATGAAAACTGGTAATAAAATCAGGTACAACTCGAAGAGGAGATTTTGGAGAAGAACCAAACTGGGCCTATGAGAAATCACACATGAGAGATGACCCACATATTTATGCTGTATCCATGTTGCCTACACCCTTAAATGACTGAAAAGATGCTACTGTCTGGACAGTTGGGGCATTTTAATTGGAAGGTTAATGGACTAGTGATTTTGCTCTGTTGATTTTTCCCCCCTGAAATAGTAGGTTGGTTCAGTAATAAATGTGTGAGATCTCTAAAAAAAAAAAAAAAAAAAAAAAAAAGAACATCCTGGAAGAATTAAACAGTAGACTAGAAGAAGCTGAGAACTGAATCGGTGAATTAGAAGACAAGGTAGAAAAAACACCCAATCAGAACAACAATTGGAAAAAAAAAATTTAAAAAGCAGGAGGAGAGTTTAAGGGAGACTTGGGACAACATAAAACAAAACAACATCCACATAATAGGGGTGCCAGAAGGAGAAGAAGCTGAGGAAAGAATACAAAACCTGTTTGAAGAAAAAATGACAGAAAACTTCCCTGACTTGGGGAAGGAAAGAGTCACACAAGTTCAGGAATCACAGAGAGTCCCACACAAGATGAACCCAAAAAGACCCACACCAAGACACATCATAATGAAAATGGCAAACATTAAAGACAAAGAAAGAATCTTAAAGGCCGCCAGAGAGAGACAGAAAGTTACCTACAATGGAATTTCAATTATACTGTCAACTAATTTCTCAATAGAAACACTTCAGGCCAGAAGAAAGTGGCAGAAAGTATACAAAGTAATGAAAAGCAAGGAACTGAATCCAAGACTACTCTGTCCAGCAAGGCTGTCATTCAAAATTGAAGGTGAAATTAGAAGCTTCGCAGACAAAAATAGTCTAAAGGAGTTTAGTAATACCAAACCAGCAATACAAGAAATACTACAGGAACTGTTGTAAAAAGAAGGAATTGAAAGAGAGAGAGGAACACAGGCATAAAGAATAAAAATGGCCGAAACCGGTTTGGCTCAGTGGATAGAGCGTCAGCCTGCGGACTGAGGGGTCCCGGGTTTGATTCCGGTCGGGGGCATGTACCTGGGTTGTGGGCACATCCCCAGTAGGAGATGTGCAGGAGGCAGCTGATCGATGTTTCTAACTCTCTATCTCTCTCCCTTCCTCTCTGTAAAAAATCAATAAAATATATTTTTAAAAAAAAAGAATAAAAATGGCAACAAACAGGTACCTATCAATAATAACCTTAAATGTAAATGGATTAAATGCTCCAATCAAAAACCATAGGGTATCTGAATGGATAAGAAAGCATGACCCATATATATGCTGTCTACAAGAGACACACATCAGAACAAAGGACTCACACAGACTGAAAGTGAAGGGATGAAAAAAAAAATCTTCCAGGCAAATAGAAATGAAAAAAAGAAAGGCTGGAGTAGCAATTCTCATATCTGAAAATATTGACTTCAAAATGGAGGACATAACAAGAGATAAGGAAGGCCATTTTATAATACTAAAGGGATCAATACAACAAGAGGATATGACTCTGATAAACATAAACACACTCAATACAGGAGCATTCAAATACATTAAAAAAAAAACTTCTGGAGGATATCAAGGAAGAGATCAACAGAAATACAATGATAGTATGGGACTTTAACACCCCTGTAACATCACTGGATAGATTTTCTACACAAAAATCAACAAGGAAACAGTGATCCTAAACAACACACTAAATCAGATGGAATTAATTAACATTTTCAGAACATTTCACCCCAAAGTTACAGAATATACATTCTTCTCGAGTGCACATGGAACACTTTCAAAGATAGATCACATGTTAGGACACAAACTAAGACGATAAGTTCAAGAAGATTGAAATCATATCAAGCATCTTCTCAGATCACAATGGCATGAAATTTGAAATCAAATACAATAAAAATAATCAAAAACATTCAAACACATGGAGGCAAAATAGCATGCTATTAAACAAAGAATGGGTTACCAAAGAGATCAAAGAAGAAATAAAAAAATCCTGGAAACAAATGAAAATGAACACACAACAACCCAAGTCTATGCGACACAGTTAAAGCAGTACTGAGAGGGAAATTCATAGGATTACAGGCCTAACTCAAAAAAAAACAAGAAAAACTTTTGATAAGTTATCTAATCCTACAAATTAAAGAATTAGAAAGAGAACAATAAGAAAAGCCCAGAGTGAGCAGAAGAAAGGAAATAATAAAGATCAGAGTGGAAATAAATGACATAGAGATGAGAAAAACAATATAAAAGATCAATAAAACAAGAACTGGTTCTTTGAAAAGATAAACAGGATTAATGAACCTCTAGCCATACTCATCAAGAAACAGAGAGGACCCAAATAAACAAAATCAGAAACAAAATAGGGGAATGTGAAAGCCACAACCAGCATGGCTAGGGTTCAGGATCTGGAGAAGGGGCTACGCACAAATGAAGACACTAGATAAGAAATATAAATTTAGAAATCATGGGGGGGCAGGCGGAGAACCTTTCTCTAAGGGAAAGGCTTCATTGGGACCCAGGCCCTGTTAGCTTTTATTCAATTTTAGAATACACATCTTGCCCTTAGTCAGGCAGGCAATCTGGTAGCAGACAGACTATCTTAAAGGTCAGTAAATATTAGTAAAGATTTACTTTGAGACTATTAGGTCAGGAAATTGCTTGAGCTACCATTGTCTCGACAGAACAATTAGTGCATAGCTTTTAGCCCTTGCTAAAGCTCAAGGTCCATCAGCCTTCCAAGTTCCCTGTTGCACTTTCATGATAGTGTAGACAATGGATAGCTTCCAGCAAGGGAAGAAACAACTGACCCCACAGAAATATAAAAAATGGTAAAAATATTAGGAACAACTTCATTCCAACAAACTGGACAACCTGGACAAAATGGACATATTCCTAGAGAAATACAATCTTCCAAAACTCAATCAGCAAGAATTAAAAGACCTGAATAGACTGATAACTACTGATGAAATTGAAGCAGTAATAAAAAAATAAAATAAAATAAAAAACTTATAGCAAACAAAAGCCCTGGTCCAAACAGCTTCACAGGAGAGTTTTACCAATATTCAAAGAAAAACTAACACTTATCCTCCTCAAACTATTCCAAAAAAATTCCAGAGTAATGACAGTTTTACTTCCTCCTGTCATTATTTGAAGTAAGACTTCGAAGTTCTTTCTATGAGGTCAGAATTCCCCTAATTCCAAAACCAGTTAAAGACACTACAAAGAAAGAGAATTAAAACCCAATATCCCTGATAAACATATATGCTATAATGCTCAAGAAAATATTAGCAAACAGAATCCAGCAATATTTTAAAGAGGTCATACACCATGACCAAGTGGGATTTATCCCAGGGATGCAAGGCTAGTACAATATTCCCAAATCAATAAATGTGATACATCACATAAACAGATTGCAAGACAAAAATTACATGATCATATCAATTGATTCACAAAAAGCATGTGACAAAATCCAACACCCTTTTTTGATTAAAAAAAAAACTCTCAGCAAAGTGGGAATAGAGGGATCATACCTCAACATAACAAAAGCCATATATGACAAACCTACAGCCAACATCAAACTCAATGGGCAAAAACTAAAACCATTTCCCCTAAGAACAGGAACAAGACAGGGATGCCCACTTTCACTACTTTTGTTCAACATAGTACTGGAAGCCCTAGCCATAGTTATCAGGCAAGAAGAAGAAATAGAAGGCATCCAAATTGGAAAGGAGGAAGTAAAACTGTCATTATTTACAGATCACATGATATTGTACATAGAAAACCCTAAAGACTCCATCAAAAAACTACAAGATTTAATAAATGAATTCGGCAATGTACCAGGATACAAAATTAACACCCAGAAATCTATGGCATTTTTATACACCAATAATGAACCCTCAGAAAGAAAAACTTTTTTAAAATTCCATTTAATTTACGATTGTAAAAAAAATTACTATACTTATGAATAAACTTAACCAAGGAGGTAAAAGACCTGTACTTGGAAAACTACAGGATGTTGAAAAAGGAGATAGAGGAAGATATAAACAACTGGAAGAATATACCATGTTCATGGATTGGTAGAATCAATATCATTAAAATGTCCATACTACCCAAAGCAATCTATACATTCAATGCAATCCCTATTGAAATACCAAGGGCATATTTCACAGATCTAGAACAAACACTCCAACAATTTATATGGAACCAAAAAAGATCCAGTATAGCCACAGCTATCTTGAGAAAAAAGAACAAAGTTGGAGGGATCACAATACCAGATATCAAGCTATACTACAAAGCCTCTGTACTCAAAACAGCCTGGTACTGGCACAAGAACAGGCATATAGAGCAATGGAACAGAACAGAGAACCCAGAAATCGACCCAAGCCATTATGCTCAATTAATATTTGACAAAGGAGGCAAGTGCACATAATGAAGTCAAGACAGTTTCTCCAATAAATGGACTTGGGGAAAATTGGAAAGGTACATGCAAAAAAATAAAACTAGACTACCAACTTACACCATACACAAGAATAAACTCATAATGAATAAAAGACTTAAATGCAAGACATGAAACCATAAAAATCTTAGAAGCCATAGGCAGCAAAATCTCAGACATCTCATGTAGCAATATGTTTACCAATACATCTCCTAGGACAAAGGAAACTAAGGAGAAAATAAGCAAATTGAATTACATCAAAATAAAAAGCTTCTGTGCAGCAAAAGAAACCATTAACAAAATGACAAGAGAGCCCACTGCATGGAAGAACATATTTGCCAGTGATACATCTGATAAGGGGTTAATCTCCAAAATATATAGGAAACTCATATGGCTTAACAAAAGAAAGACAATCCAATTAAGGGTGGGCAAAAGACCTAAATAGACCCTCCTATAAAATAGACATACAGAAGGCCAAGAGAAATATGAAAACATGCTCAAAGTCACTAATCATCTGAGAGATGCAAATCAAAACAACGAGGTACCATCTCACACCTGTCAGAATGGCTATCATCAACAAATCAACAAACGACAAGTGCTGGCGAAGATGCGGAGAAAAGTACACTGCTGATGGAAATGCAGACTGGTGCAGCAGTTGTGGAAAACAGTATGGAGTTTCCTCAAAAATTAAAAATGGAACTCCTGTTTGGCCCAGTAATCCCACTACTAGGAATATATCTCAAGAAATCAGAAACACCAATAAGAAAGAATATATGTACCCCTATGTTCATAGCAGCACAATTTACAATAGCTAAGATTGGGAAACAGCCCAAGTGCCCATCAGCAGATGAGTGGATAAAAATTTCACACAATGGAATACTATGCAGCTGTGGAAAGGAAAGAACTTTTACCATTTGCAACAGCATGGATGGACTTGGAGAGTATTATGCTAAGAGAAATAAGCCAGTCAGAGAAAAACAAGTATCACATGATCTCACTTATATGTGGAATATAATGAACAAAATAAACTGAAGAACAAAATAGATCCAGAGATAGAAGCATGGAACAGACTGTCAAACCTCAGAGGGAAGGTGGGGGAGGAGGGGTGGGAAGGAAGAGATCAACCAAAGAAATGTATGCATATATGCATAACCCACACAGACAATAGGGTGGTAAAGGTCTGGCGTGGGGGATAGGTTTGGGTAGAGGAGATCAATTGGGGGGAGGGGAGGGGACATATGTAGTACAGTGGGGCCTTGACTTACGAGTGTCCCGACTAACGAGTTTTTCGAGATACGAGCCGTCTCTCGGCCGATTTTTTGCTTTGAGTTGTGAGCTAAAATTCAGGTTACGAGCCAGCTTCAGATACCCCACCGCTAGTTGGCGCAGCGAACGTCACAGTGAACGCCACAACATCAGCCCAGCATTACGTGTCTCACTCGTTCACTTTTTGATTTGATATACGAGTAATTTGAGTTACAAGCTCTGTCACGGAACGAATTAAACTCGTAAGTCAAGGCCCCACTGTACTTTCAACAATAAAGATATTTTTTAAATAAAAAAATAAAATAAAATTCAAAATAAATGAAGGAAATCTAATGAACAAAATAAACTGAGAAATAAAATAGAATCAGAGGCATGGATACATGAAACAGACTGATGAATCTCAGAGTGAAGGGATTAACCAAAGTTCTTATGTGCATATTTGCATTATCTATGGACGCAGATGGTGGGGTGGTGAAGGCCTGGGGTAGGGTGGGACCTGGGTGGAGGTGAGCAATGGGGAGAAAGAAAGAGGAAATCTGTAATACTCTCAACAATGAAAACTTTTAAAAAATAAAAATAATAAAAAAATAACAGTGAATTAATTACAAAAATAACCTGTTGACTTAATTATAAGCAAATTTTGGTTAAAAGTATTTTAAAACTAATAGGGTGGCTGGGCCAGTATGGCTCAGTGATTGAACATCAACCTATGAAATAGGAGGTAAGGGTTCAATTCCTGGTTAGGACACATGCCAGGGTTGTGGGCTCAATCCCCAGTGTGGGGCATGCAGGAAGCAGCCAATCAGTGAGTCTCTCTCATCATTGATGTTTCTATCTCTCTCTCCCTCTCCCTTCCTCTCTGAAATCAATAAAAATAATTTTTAATAATTAAATTTAATTAATGTTAATTTTCACATATGACATATGGACCAGAAATTTTGTCCCATTAAATCCAAAATCTGTTAAATTAATGTCCACAAAATCAAGGGTTTACTGTATTTGTCTTTCTCGGTCTCACTTATTTCACTTAGTATAATGCCTTCTAGGTCCATCCATGTTGTTGTAGGTGGCAAGATTTCATTCTTTCTTATTGCTGAATAATATTCCATTGTGTGTGTATGTATATATATCACATTTTCTTTATCTATTTGTCTATCAATGGACACCCAGATTTCTTTCATATCTTAGCTCTTATAAATAACTAGAGGCCCGGTGCATGAAATTCATGCATGAGTGGGGTCCCTAGGCCTGACAGGTGATCAGGGCTGATCAGGGCCCAAAGGCCCCAGCAGGGTTGGGAGAGAAGGTGATGGTGGCCAGGCCGGGTGCAGAAGGAACAGACACCAAACGCCAATGCTGCCCTCGGTGCCCCGTCACCCCACAGTTCCCCGCCTCCCCCCTCTCCTTCCCTCAGTGCCACACCACCACCGGGGGCCTGCTGGCCAGGGGAGGGGTAGGGGAGGGGCCAGGAAAGGTTTCAAATGTGCAGGAGGCAGCCAATCAATGATTCTCTATCATCATTGATGTTTCTATCTCTATTTCTCTCTTCAAAATCAATCAAATATATATTTTTTAAATGCAAGGTTTTTAGAGGAAGAAAGGTAGGGCAACGGAGTTATTGACAGGGGGCATTTGAGATCTTGCTCACATTTCAGATTGGATAACATAAGGTGGTCCTCAGGGGGTGACAGGTGAGGAGTGGCACTGGGTGGAGCAGGGCACTGCAGGCTGAGGAACAGGCTGTAATGACTGAGAATGTCTGACAGTGACACTGAGCACGTGTTGGGGCCATTGCTGGAATCATTCATCCTCAAGAGGTTTTCATTCCAATGGGAGGAGAAACATGGACATCAGAAGGCCTTTCTTAACCTAGAAGGTGAAGTGGGAGGCAGGAGTGGGCTGCTCTGCCCTCCAAGCCCACAGTATGCGAAGGGGTGGGCAGAAGCCAGAAGCTGGAGCTGACGTGGTGCTATTGGCCAGGGAGGCCAAAGCCACGCCCCCAAGAGCACACAGTCTAAGAAGGGGCAGGCAGGAAGCCAGTAGCTGAAAGTCAGAGCTGAGGCAGCCTGGCAGCACTACTGCGCTTCCTGCACGTCACTGGTGAGTCCCTGCAAGCCCGTGGCATGTCAGCCAGGCCATGCGGGGCCTAGGAAGGACTTTCCCTCCAGAGTCATTCTTCCCAGGGTAGCAGCGTCTGCCACTTTTTTTTTTCCTTTTCTTTTCTTTTTTCCCAATTTATTTTTTTTATTGGAAAGCAAGCTCTGGGCTTGTAGTTCCTGGGATCCCTGGGCCATAGCATGCGTCGCCAGGCCTCACTGCGCCCCCCTCCCCCTCCTCCTGGGTTGAGCGTCTGGCCCCTGGTGATCGTTCCAGTCGTTACACCCTTAGTGCTTTTATTATATAAGACTAGTGGCCCGGTGCTCGAAATTCACCCACATTAAAAGGGAATTAATTAGAGGAAATATTTTAATATTGCTATTTGCCTTTTCTCTATAATAGAAGTGTGAGAGATGAAAGGAAATTAGTAAAATGTATATGAAAACAGTATATAAATTTATTAATAAATAAACAGCAACAAAAAGATATAACAACAGAGGCATGATATAAAAACAACAAAAACATGATATGAAAACAAAAACATGATATAAAAACAACAGTGACGCAAACAATGACTGATAAAGTGATTAAACTTATTCTAATATCTCCCTATACACCACATTAAGAGTGAAAACACTTTCAGAGTGCTTGACTAATTTCCCTTGTGATGAAGTACTTAGAACTTTAACTGTAACGTCACATGCTCTTCAAACTCGAGAGAAAGCAATGTATAACTGACCATGTGCGAAAATGGGTTCAGGTAGGAATATGCCTACTTTGTCTAGAGTTTGTCCTTGTGATTTATTAATAGTCATCACAAATGCTGGCATCACAGGAAACTGTCATCGAATTAATTTAAATGGGAAGCCAGTGTCAGATGGGGACAAATCAATTCTTGGAATCAGAACAACCTCTCCCTCTGCAGATCCTGTTAATACTTCAGCTTCAGAGAACCAAGATGGTGGCATAGGTTAACGCCAGAGTTTGCTGCCTCGAACAACCACTTCAAAAATACAACTAAAAGACGGAACGGACATCATCCAGAACCACAGGAAGGCTGGCTGAGTGGAAGTTCTACAACTAGGAGGAAAGAGGAAACCATACGAGACTCAGAGGAGGCGCAGTGCTGAAGTGAAATACTAAGGTGCGGAGTGCATGTGGAGCGGGCCGGCGGCGGAGGGCGCAGTTGTTGTTTTCAATCGGGAGGGAGTTTCAGACTCTGAGCTCCAGATCCGGGCGAGTCTCTAGGGACCCAGACTCAAACGGGAGAAGCGGGAAGGCAGCTTTCTCTCCGAGGTTTGCAGCGGTTGCAGAGCCGCTGGGGACGGAACTGAGAGCAGCCATAACTGCTCGCTCCACCCGCCCTGTAGATCCCCTGGGATCTGCCCCGCCCAAGCCCTGCACAGAGGCATTTGCCGGATAGCCTCAGGCAAAGGCTAGATTAGCACCGCCCTAGAGATTCAGCACAGAAGCTCTCCCACTGCAGACACAGCTGACTCTCATAGCCAGTTAGCCTGGAGGTCAATTCACCCCCAGTATTGCCGACAACAATCAAGGCTTAACTACAACAAGACTGCGCACAAAGACCACAAGGGGGTGCACCAAGAAAGCATAAAAAATGCGGAGACAAAAAAACATGACAGAAATGGAGGATATAGAGCTAAAAAATGCACTTTTAAGGGCTTTCAATAATTTGCTAGAAACTGCCGATAAACTTGATGAGAGCCTCAAGAAATCTAATGAGACCCTCGATGTTGTGATAAAGAACCAACAAGAAATTAAGCATACACTGACTGAAATAAAGAATATTATACAGACACCCAACAGCAGACCAGAGGAGTGCAAGAATCAAGTCAAAGATCTGAAATGCGAAGAAGCAAAAAACACCCAACCAGAAAAGCAAAATGAAAAAAGAATCCGAAAATACGAAGATAGTGTAAGGAGCCTCTGGGACAGATTCAAGCGTACCAACATCAGAATTATAGGGGTGCCAGAAGATGAGAGACAGCAAGATATTGAAAACCTATTTGAAGAAATAATGACAGAAAACTTCCCCCACCTGGTGAAAGAAATGGACTTACAGGTCCAAGAAGCGCAGAGAACCCCAAACAAAAGGAATCCAAAGAGGACCACACCAAGACACATCATCATTAAAATGCCAAGAGCAAAAGACAAAGAGAGAATCTTAAAAGCAAAAGAGAAAGAAAGTCAATTACCTATAAGGGAATACCCATACGACTGTCAGCTGATTTCTCAACAGAAACTTTGCAGGCCAGAAGGGAGTGGCAAGAAATATTCAAAGTGATGAATAGCAAGAACCTACAACCAAGATTACTTTATCCAGCAAAGCTATCATTCAGAATTGAAGGTCAGATAAAGAGCTTCACAGATAAGGAAAAGCTAAAGGAGTTCATCACCACCAAACCAGTATTATACGAAATGCTGAAAGGTATCCTTTAAGAAGAGGAAGAAGAAGAAAAGGGTAAAGATACAAATTATGAACAACAAACATGCATCTATCAACAAGTGAATCTAAGAATCAAGTGAATAAATAATCTGATGTACAGAATGAACTGGTGATTATAATAGAATCAGTGACATAGAAAGGGAATGGACTGACTATTCTTGGGGGGGAAAGGGGTGTGGGAGATTCGGGAAGAGACTGGACAAAAATCGTGCACCTATGGATGAGGACAGTGGGTGGGGAGTGAGGGCGGAGGGTGGGGCGGGAACTGAGAGGAGAGGAGTTATGGGGGGAAAAAAGAGGAACAAATGTATTAATCTGAACAATAAAGATTTAATTAAAAAAAATACTTCAGCTTCAATAATGTTAGGTCGTAATCTTTTGATAATAAATCTGGTACCATTACAAAGACCCCATATACTATTAAGATTTCTCAATAGCATGATGATTGCACCCACTTTCAATTTTAATTTATGACATAGCATTCCCGAAGGAGTAATACTATTAAGAAATTCGATGGGAAAATTTTCCTTTTCAGCATCATCTGTGGAATCAATGGGATCATCACTCAAATATGTGTGAAAATCTCTGAGTATATCCAAAATTTCTTCATTTACTTTTTGAAGGTGCTCATTTTTTGGACAAAGAATTGCATTTTTAGATATATTTTTAATATTATCTATAGATATAGTATTTCCAAAGGTAGCTTCAATAATAGATCCATTACAAATCATTTCACAGGGGATTTCAATAATATCCATTCCTAAATGAAAACTGCTATCAAGTTTGCCATCTCCAAGTTTTACTAACCATCCACTATAAGCAGAATCCTCTGATCTCATATTTATTGTAAGAGACAACTTTCTGAAACATCCCCAAACATTGCAGTACTTTAAACTTGTTTGTATTATGGCCGATCACATAGTATGCGGTATAATACTGAGACATTATCAAAAATCCCCTCCAAGAAGGAGAACTTTCCCACCAAATACAACATTAAATTCATAATTTCTCTTAGTAATCTGCCTGTGGCATTTATAGCATGACTGGATGCCATGGTGCATTCATCAATAATGAGAAGTTGGGCCTTTTTAATAGTTTTAGCAACTTCACTGTTTATATCGAGTCTAGAAATTGAAGTTTTATTTAATGGAATGGGTAATTTATATTGGGAATGAAAGGTGCTTCCACCAAGAAGTAAATTTGCAGCAATTCCTGTAGACGCTGTGGGTAAAACAGTACCACCACGACCTCTAATATAATGAATTAAAACTTTATAAAGATATGCCTCCATGCTCTGAGGGCCGGTTCCTGCCTCAAACCTCGCCCTTACCAGAAACAGCTCGGGGAGGGCACAGCTGTTGCTAAGAGGACCCAGGACTCAGTGCATCCACGTTCTGAGGGCAGGTTCCTGCCTGAAACCTTGCCCTCGCAGGAAACAGCTCGGGGAGGGCACAGCCGTTTCCAAGATGACCCCGGCAGGACTGACCTCCTTCCGGTTGGTCGAGCTTCGGATGTGACGCGTTACACCCAGGGTTTTTATATAAATAGATACTACATGAACATAGGGATCCATATATCTTTCAAATTAGTGTTTTTTTATTTCTTCAGATACTCAGAAGTGGGATTGCTGGGTCATAAGGTAGTTCTACTTTTAATTTTTTTGAGGAACTTTCATAGTGTTTTCCATTGTGGCTATATAAGTTTATAGTCCCACC
Source organism: Myotis lucifugus (assembly GCF_000147115.1). Taxonomy (NCBI): domain Eukaryota; kingdom Metazoa; phylum Chordata; class Mammalia; order Chiroptera; family Vespertilionidae; genus Myotis; species Myotis lucifugus. The sequence goes on along the minus strand of NW_005871067.1, from coordinate 8,504,248 downwards.
AACAGTGCACAAAGGTTCCCTTTCCTCCACACCCTCACCAGATGTTATTGTTAAAGTGACTTTTTTCTGTACTGGCATACTTCTGCAAAAATGCTTTTGTTTTTCAATCAAGTCTCCAAATATTATCTTATGCTGTCATTCCCACCTCAGATGGTACAAAAGTGACAAGGGAATGTTAAAAGTTTCAAAGAGGCTCTTGAAAAATAGCAGCTGGGGAAGAGTGTTAAATATGAGCTTGGCAGTCAGAGAAAGATAAATATCACATCATCTCACTCATTTGTGTAATATAATGAACAACATAAAGTGATGAACAAAAATAGACCCAGAGACAGAGAAAGACCAAACAGACCATCAAACCTCAGAGGGAAGGCAGGGGAGGGCAGGGGTCGGGGGAGAGAGAGGGTGGGGGTGGGTAAGAGATCAACCAAAGGCCATATATGCATGTGTATTAGCATAACCAATGAACACGGACACTGGGGCAGTGGGGGGTTCTCCTGGGGGGTGGGAGTGGCCAGGGAGGGGTCGATGGGGGAAAAAGGAGACACATGTAATACTTTAAACAAACAAAAAAATTGTAATATGAAAAAAATTAAACTTAAAAAATCAGCCCTCAACTATTAAATTACAAGACAATTAATAATTCATTTTTACTAATGCAGATAATTCCTCTGGGTCATTTACAATGAATATGGCAGTGCAGTAGAGCCAACATAAATTCATTTTTTCAAGTCAGTCATTATTTTTCTAAGAATCTGGATAGATGTAGGTAACCTCACATACTGTGGAAGGAAAGAAAAACAATGTTTCAGACATAAAACACACACACACACACAAAATATGAGCTTGGGTCAGTATTAAAATTAGAAGTGGGTCATAAAATCCCACTATTGAGATCTGGCCTTATTGATAAAGTGAGCACTATGGGCTCCCCAGCACTCACTGACACCTCAAGCTCTTCAGTCACCGCAGAAAAGAATAACCTGCACAGTCCCTGCTTTCCCCTCTCCTAGATCATCCCCACTTTCTCTAGAAAAGGACTCCTCATGGAGCCAGCTAATTCATCTCATGCATATACCAGTCTGTCTGCAAACTGCTATTTTTTACAAGTTCTCAAACTCTTGGGCTACCAAGAGGTTTTGATGTTTAAAAAAAATTAAAACTGAAAGATAATCAACCAATATTAACAATGCTTATCTCTGAGGGGTAAGAGCACAAGTCCTATATATTTTTTTAATATTTTCTAAAATATATATGCATTGCTTTAAGATAAGAAAAATATATGTTGTTTTATCAAGAGACCTAGAGGCTGGCAAACAATGTCTAGATCCCTGCACAGAGATGGATTTCATAGACTGCTAGAGACAATATGCCCATTGCCTTTAATTTAGCTTCTTCCCAGTCGATATACTAAGGTTTCCATATGGAGAAAAGAAAAGGGCCCAACCTTTTTCTTTCAAACACTCCATGTATTAAGTTCTATAGAGGTGCTACAGCAGGGTGGTGAGCAAGGCCTTGGCCAGCCTGCAGGAAGCTTGCCTAAGGAAGCCAGAGAATAAGAGCATCAGATTATAACAGGCCCTACCTATGGGTGTTGGTAATAAAAGTCCTTTAGCCCAGAGGCTTTCCCATGCAAGATAGGAAAAGAGGGTGAAGTAGTGGATAGTTGCCCTATTTGCAATTCATGTCAGGTCTTCCTCTTTCTGCCATTTCTTCTGGCAGATTTAACCAGATAGCAGAGGATGCTTTAATGCCATTCTACATTTAGAAAATATTGAATGTCCAGAGCAGGGGTCCTCAAACTACGGCCCGCGGGCCACATGCAAATACAAATATTGTATTTGTTCCCATTTTGTTTTTTTATTTCAAAATAAGATATGTGCAGTGTGCATAGGAATTTGTTCATAGTTTTTTTTTAAACTATAGTCCGGCCCTCCAACGGTCTGAGGGACAGTGAACTGGCCCCCTGTTTAAAAAGTTTGAGGACCCCTGGTCCAGAGTTTGAAAGGCCTACTCTTATCTCTCCACTGTGGCTGTGGTAGTTACCAGGCAGGCTATGCAGACTGCTCTATGTTTGCCAGAAAATAAGAGGAAAGAGGCATGACCATTACCTGTTATCTTAAACTCAGGGTTACTGTGCTTCTAAGCTTAGGAGAGGGTAGAGAGGTTTTAATATGGTAAAAAAGGGAATGGGCATGGGGCTTATACACTGTCACCCAACCACACAATGGAATACCTCACAGCTAATAAGAATGAGACAATTCTACATGAGCTGATAAGAAACAGTTTACCCCAAATTAACTCTTTTTAAGTGTGACAGAGTGCATAATGTGTGTAGTATCCAATCATCTATGTAAGAGAAAGAAAAGCTTAATATCAGAGATTAGCTCTGGAAGGGTAAACAAACTAACAACAGTGGAGGCCTCTGGGTAGGAAACTGGGGGATATGGAATAGGGGTAGAAAAAAAAGACTTTCTATGAATACCCTTTTGAAACTTTTGAATTCGGTACCATATTTTTTAAAATATATTTTTATTGATTTCAGAGAGAGGAAGGGAGAGGGAGAAAGAGAGAGAAACATCACTGATAAGAGAGAATCACTGATCAGCTGCCTCCTACACGCCCCCCACTGGGATTACAGCCTGCAACCGGGTCAATGTGCCCCGACCGGGAATTGAATGGTCCACCTTTCACTCCTGAGTTCCTTCTCTGACTAGGAAGGTAGGTGGGTTCCTGGTTCATAGGTTGACACTCTTCTACGGAGCCACGCCAACCGGGCTGTACCATATATTTTAAAATGTATTTTTAAACAGTCTACATACACTTCATAAGTAGGATCTCAATTATTAATCAAAAGCGCGGTATGAACTCACTCACAGATGAGAACACTGAGTCTGAGAGAGGTTCAATCACTTTTCAACAGTCACACAACCAGAGAGTGGTGGAATGAGGATTCAAACCTGACTCTTAAACATGGCATTGACCATACTTCCCAGCTTCAAAGAACTCACGGTTCCTGGAGGCAACAAAAAATGTCACAACTATGAGGCCATGGAGACACTACCACAGAAAGGACATGAAATAGGGGCTGGAAGCAGGGAGCATTAACACATACATGCAGAGAAAAAACCAAGATGGTGGCATAGGTAAACACTGGAAATTGCTACCTCCCACAACAACTTCAAAAATACAACTAAAAGACAAAACGGACATCATCCAGAACCACAGGAAGGCTGGCTGAGTGGAAATTCTACAACTAGAAGGAAAGAGAAAAAGCACACTGAGGCTCAGAGGAGGTGCGGAAGTAAAGTACAGAGGTACAGAGGCGCACGTGGAAAGGGCTGGCAGCTGAGGACGCGGCGCACATGGAAAGGGCTGGCAGCTGAGGACATGGTTGTCTTTTTCAATCGGGAGGGAGTCTCAAGCTCCCGACTGCTCTGAACTCCAGTTCCAGGCGAGTCTCTGGGGACCCAGACTCATACGGGGAGAAACTGGACTGTCTGGCAGCGGGCAGAACTCGAGGGCGGCTTTCTCTCAGAGGTGCTTGCAGTGATTACCAGGACACTGAGAAGCGGGGCCTCTTAGGGCAGGTCTGAGGAGCAGCCATAGCTCTTTGCTCCACCCTGTTGATTCCCTGAGACTCCGCCCCACCCAAGCTGTGCGCAGAGGCTTTTGCATATGAAAGGACTGGCCCTTTGCAATCTAAAATTACCTGACAAACTACAGCTGGGTCAGAGAAACCCAGAACATCCAAAAGAAGGCCCAAGGCCCCACAGCAGCTTGCACTGCTTCACAGCTGGGCTCCTGCTGGGTAGCCTCAGGCAGAGGCTAAATTAGCACCTCCTTAGAAATCCAAGAGCCAGTGTACCCAGTGGTCAGAGTGGGACCATCCAGATTACAACTCCTCAGATCCATAAGGGACACACTCAGGGGGAAGACTCAGTGAGCACCAAAGCCCCACTGAAGCAAGTCTTGCCTCAGAAGGGTGTCTCCAGCACAGAAGTTCTCCCACCGTAGACGCAGCTCATTCTCATAGCCAATTGCCCTGGAGGTCAATTCCTCCCAGTGATACCTACAACAATCAAGGCTTAACTACAACAAGACTGTGCACACAGCCCACAAAGGGGTGCACCAAGAGTGTCCACCTCCGATAATTGGGGAGGCTGACCCACTGGGCCCTACAGGACACCTAGCACACAAAGCCACTCTATCAACACAGGGAAGCAGCCAAAATGCGGAGACAAAGAAACAGGTCACAAATGACAGAAATGGAGGAAAGCAAACTACTGGATATAGAGTTCAAAACCACACTTATAAGGTTTTTCAAGAATTTTCTAGAAACCGCCAATAAATTTAGTAAGACCCTCAATAAGTCTAGTGAGACCGCCAATAAATTTAGTGAGACCCTCAAGAAATCTAGTGAGACCCTCGAGGACATGAAAAAGGACCAACTAGAAATTAAGCATACACTGACTGAAATAAAGAATATTATACAGAGTTCCAACAGCAGACCAGAGGAGTGCAAGAATCAAGTCAAAGATTTGAAATACAAAGAAGCAAAAAACACCCAACCGGAAAAGCAAAATGAAAAAAGAATCCAAAAATATGAAGATAGTGTAAGGAGCCTCTGAGACAACTTTAAGCGTACCAACATCCGAATTATAGGGGTTCCAGAAGAAGAGAGAGAGCAAGATATTGAAAACCTATTTGAAGAAATAATGACAGAAAACTTCCCCTACCTGGTGAAAGAAATAGACTTACAAGTCCAGGAAGCACAGAGAACCCCAAACAAAAG
>NW_005871067.1:8466080-8499343 GCF_000147115.1 Myotis lucifugus | reverse complement strand
AGTACCCATACGACTGTCAGCTGATTTCTCAACAGAAACTTTACAGGCCAGAAGGGAGTGGCAAGAAATATTCAAAGTGATGAATAGCAAGAACCTACAAGCAAGATTACTTTATCCAGCAAAGCTATCATTCAGAATTGAAGGTCAGATAAAGAGCTTCACAGATAAGAAAAAGCTAAAGGAGTTCATCATCACCAAACCAGTATTATATGAAATGCTGAAAGGTATCCTTTAAGAAGAGGAAGAAGAAGAAAAAGGTAACAATAGAAATTATGAACAACAAACACATATCTATCAACAAGTGAATCTAAAAATCAAGTGAATAAATAATCTGATGAACAGAATAAACTGGTGAATATAATAGAATCAGGGGCATAGAAAGGGAGTGGTCTCACTATTTTCGGGGGGGGGAAGAGGTGTGGGGGGTGCAGGAAGAGACTGGACAAAAATCGTACACCTATGGATGAGGACGGGGGGGGGGGGCGGCGTTAAGGGCAGGGGTGGGAACTGGGTGGAGGGGAGCTATGGGGGGAAAAAAGAGGGACAACTGTAATAATCTGAACAATAAAGATTTAATAATAATAAAAAAAAACACATACATGCAATAGAATGGAGATCACCTGCACAAAGCTATAAACTACTTCTTGGTCCCTTCTAACCCTTCTCTAGAAGCAGAACCCTACATCCTCCACTAGCACTATCTGTTTTACTGCCCCCTACCTCCACCCATGATTGCCTACAGTAGCCTAATTTCTCCTCCCCACCTCATGCCATCTTCCCCAGTCTCCCATCTGACTACAGAAGAGTATTACCCATTGTGGCTCTCCTCAGCATACCTAAAATTTAAAATATCTGTTCTATGTTATATTCTCTCAGAACCATGTAGAACTAATCAACTAGCTCTAGCAGAAGTTACCCCTCCCAGGTATGCCTGCATATTAATTAATAGTGAGCATCAGCCAGAGAGCAACTGATTTTAGGGAAAGTGAGGCAGAATCATGGTGCAGTGAAAGCAACACTAGGCTTGAGGGTCATGTGTCCTTGATCTTATTCAGCCTATGTGACTTGGGGCAAATCAATTCACCTCTCTGAGTCTCAACTTCCTTAATTTATTTTTTTTAAAGTGCTATAACAGTTGATCTTTCCAGATCTAACATCCTGCAGTATTCCACCATACAATGCTGCTTTTCTGATTTCCATTCCCTCAGAACTTGGTGTACTGAGTGTGTTGAACTGTAATGTCTGAGAAAAATAGAATGTAAGCCACATGTAATTTTAAACATTCTAGTAGCCCCACAAAAAAGTAAAAAGAAACAAGTGAAATTAATAATAGATTTTATTTAACCCAATATTTCCAAAACATTATCATTTCAACATGCAATCAATATAAAAATTGAGTTTCCATCCTTTTTTTAGTACTAAGTCTACAAAACTTAGTGTGTATTGTACATTTAAAGAACATCTTGATTTGGACCAGCCACATTTCAAATGCTCAAGAGCCACACATGGCTAATGGCTACCGTTTTGGCAGCACAGGTATAAGTCTAAGAGGAAGTCCTCCTTTCACTCCTGACCTTTTTAAGCCCAGAGTTGAAGACTGACATGAGTGCTAGCCTGCATCCTGAGAAAAGTCAAAGTCATCAGAGAAGTTCCGGTCTGAGTTTCTTCTCTGACTAGGAAGGTAGGAGGGCAAAGTTCAGGACAAACACAAAATAGAAAACCTAGGAGGCTGCAAGAACAACAATAATGGGGAACTTCAAGGAGGGACAGAAGATGAGTTGGGCATGGTCAGGTTTTCTTTATACTCAAGGTTTTCCCAATACAAACCCCAAAGGCACACAGAGCTCCTATCATATCAGTTATATCAATTCATTCCTTTAAACATCTCTGAACACCTAACTCCTAGGCACTTGGCTGGGCAATGGAGATGCAGTTACCCTTCAGGAGAGCTCTCGATTGGGTCAGGATGACATGTTAAACACCTCAATTATTCATTCAAAGTGAGATAAGAACTCACTTATAGATGAGAACACTGAGGCTGAGAGAGGTTCGATCACTTTTCTACAGTCACACAACCAGAGTGGTGGAATGAGGATCCAAACCTGACTCTTAAACATGGCATTGAACCATACTTCCCAGTTTTAAAGAGCTCATGGTCCTGGAGGCAACAAAAAATGTCACAACTATGAGACCATGGAGTCACTACCACAAAAGGACATGAAGTAGGGGCTGGAAGCAGGGGGCATTAAGATTCCCAGGGGTAACCTTGTGTGAGTCTGGAAGGTTGAGGAGCTCACCAGGTGAAAAGGGGGAAGGAAATGGACCTTCCACAGGGAACAGCAGAAGTGTGAAGGAGCATTCAGTGTTCAGAAAACTGGTTGGTGGGGCAGCTAGAGGGCAGTGTGCATAAGAAATAGAGGCCCCACATGAAAGTGGAGGTATGAGCCAAAACCAGTGCATAAGGGGCCTGAAATTCCATGAGGAACAATGTAGGTTTTATACTATGGGTCATGGGAAGCCTTAAAAATTTTGTCTAGGGTAGTAAACAGGACCAGATTTTCATTTGAAGAAATCATTCTAAAGGAGAGATCTCAAAGCTTATGTGTCACCCTTCCTCTCCTAGGGTTGTTAACTCTATTAAAAGTCCATGTGTAAAGGCTAAGATTTGTTTCCTAGAGTTGGATCACATCTAGGGACTTAATCTCCCAATGGCCTGTGAAGTTTACTTCTCTACCCATGTTACTAAACAGAAGTTGTTGACTTGCAATTCTTGAAAATCAACCCACAAAAAGCTAAAAGCACCTCCTTTATTCCTGGCATCAGCACTGACAGAGTTCCTGGCAGAGGATGGTTTGCTTGGCCAGCTCCTGCTGGAAACCTTGCATAATCTTGATGGCACAGTAGTATTTTACATTTACTTGCACAGAAACACGTAAGATTCTTGTGGCCAGTGACAGAAAACGCTGAAATATTTCAGGTGCTCAAATTCTGAGGCCCCATGTCTCCTCCCCGTAACAAGGAATAAAATTATTCACTGCCTTCAAAACCCATGTCTCCCCTCTCCCCAGCCCCCTCTGCACATCCCTTCCAGGTCTCCTGATTACCCAGTTCCATTTTCAGCTCATCAACCTCTAAGGCTGGCCTACTTTTCAAGGCCACACAAGCATATTACATTGTACAATTAGGTAAGAAAAACATCTGCATTATACAAATAATAGATTATAATTAGAACAGGATATTGAAAGGGGGAAACCAGCAAGTGTCCACCAGAAAGCAAGGATACAGGCAGAACTGGTAAAAAAAAAAAGCCATTAGACAAAGTACAAAAATACTACTGCATCGCAGGGGCAAGGGCTTGACAAGAGGGAAAGAGACAGCAGCAATACTGAGTGTAACAGAACAGGAGCTGGCCACTGACCGCCTGGAAAACCAAGCTGAAGCCCAAGAGCACCAAGCAAGATCACTTTACCCAGTGAGAAGAGCGAAGCAGACTCATTTTGTTTTCGGTAATCACCTGGGTGGTTCTGAAAGTCATGCCCTGGTCTGAATAGAGAGTGGGCCCAGGCAGTTTCGAATCTATTGCAAAACCATGGAAATTGAGTACAGATAAACAACCAGGCCAGATCCATGAAGAGGAGCATAAGAGAGAAAAGAAGAGGCCCTCTCAGGTGGCACTCTGCCTAACTAAAGGCCTGGTCCAAGGGTAAGATGTCCAAGGGGTTTTTCTGAACTTCCAGCTTCATTCACACCCTGACCTAAAAAATCAACCCCTTGCCTTTGTCAAGAAGATGGAATGTTTCATGGACACACTCTCCATTCCCAAACCCCTCCTCAACAAGGCATCTCTGGGTATAAGAGGGGACTGTTCTGGAGGACTTGTGCCCTCCGGCCCCACTGTGTTTCCATATGACCTGACACCAGCCAAAGTGGGAGAGCATTTGGGCAGCAAGACAGTTCATGTGGGGAAAAAAAAAAAGGAGACATATGTAATACTCTTTGTAATATTTTAAGCAATAAAACAAAATTTAAAAAAAAAAGACAGATTGGATTAGCTCTTCCTAGAATTAAGCTGGCCCCACTCCCATAGGGGCCCAGCCAGCAACAGGAAATTGGTGCCGTGGATGAGTTATTCTGCTGTGGGGAGTGGAGAGGCTGAGGTGAGTGGGAAAGACCACTCAGTCACGGATGGAGAGCTAGTAGAGAGAAGAAAACATAGCCTCCCGGATCCAATGGAAGAGCTGAGCCAGCTTGCAGAGGAAGGGCAGGGAAGAAGGAGACGCTGCAGGGAAAAGAAGATTATTGTCAGTGTACCTTCCTTCACTCCCCTCCTCTTCACTTAGTCCCATTTCCCATCCCTCAGGAACTCTACCAACTTGGGAACATAAGGATTCTTTTGGAAGCATATTTTGATGCTTAATGTTATTTCCTCCTGCTTCCCTCCTCAACAATAAAGAATTTCACTTTCTCTAGGACATATTCTCTGAAATATACTTTCTTCACTTGGATTACAATGATCTTAAATTTGCTGAGAAAAAGATTCAAATATATTATGTTTTACCTTTTTGATATACAAAGAACTGCTAATGTGACTGCTTCTGGTGCGTTGAATTTGGGAAGAGACTTTTTACTACATTCATTTCTATAGCTTTTAAATTTGGAGCCATGTGACAGTATTACCTATTTTTATCATGTTAATTATACTGAAATTAAAGCAAAATTCACCTCTTTGGAATTAAAGCTGAGTTGGTTTGTTTTTCATTATTTGAATTCCTGATTTGTTTTTAATTTTTTAAAATTTATTTTAGAGAGAGGAAGGAAGAGAGAGAGAGAGAGAGAGAGAGAAACACTGATGTGAGAGAGAAACATTGATTAGTTGCCTCCCGAGTGTGCCTGGGGATCGAACCCTCAACCTGGGTATGTATCCTGACCGACAATCAAACCTGCCACCTTTCAGTATACGGAACAATGATCCAACCAACTGAGCCACACCAGCCAGGGCTGAATTCCTGATTTTTTAACTGATTTTTTTTTTCTATCTTAAAAAGGAAGATGTTATTTTTTAAGAAAGTTATTGACAGACTAATTTCTGCATATCCTTTCTATGGAGGTCAAATTGAAGCCCATTCATGAGTCCTCCTTTCCCATAACACCACCACTATAATGAGTCAAAACTACCATTGAACGTCAGGACCATCAGCCAGGGCACTTCTGAAGAAGTCTGAGCGCTCTGCGAACAGCAAGCTCAAATGACCTCTTGACATCTGCACTTAGGAGACCAGGGTTTATGAAATGAAAGGGCTTAAAAAACCATAAAAAATTTCTAAATTTTTATCAAGTCTCTGGAACAATGGAGAAAGTCAGAGGATAGTGTCTGCTATGACGAAGTAACTGCTTGAGCTAAAGCCAACCCTTGGACAGATAAGGGTGAAGGCCTGGGGAGCGGGTGGGAGCAGGACACAGTGGGTCAATAAAGTTAAATTTTTAAAAAGTCAGAGGATAGATATGAACGAACACAAACTATCTTAGCTTACCTGAGGCTAACTAGTGATTCTTTCCTAAAGCAAACAGAGCTCTTCAGAGGGAATTCCTGCTCAGTGTTCAGCAAAGGGGTGAAAAAGACAACTTTGAGGTATACAAAGGAATTAATCCTCAGGAAATAACCAAGGTTGTTCCCAAATAGTACTTAGGGAGCTCAAGTCTGCTTTACAGCACTGCAGAAAACAGAATACAAGATAATCAAAATGTTCTGCAATGGGGAGTTGTTAAAATCAATTATGGGACTTTCTGTAAAATGGAATATTATTTAGCCATTTAAGGCCATGTTTCAAAAAATACTTATGATATGCAAAATTTACTTATACCCATATATGTCTATACATAGAAAAAAGGCTGAAAGTATAACCATTATAATAGCAGACTTACAGGTGATTTGTTTTCTTCTTTAAATTTTCCCTATTTTCCACATTTCTAAAATGTATAAGTATTTCATTTACAATTTAATATGTTTTAAATTAACACAGTTTTTTAAACATATGATGAGGAAGATTTTTTTTTTAACTCTGAGGTTCTATTCAGAGTTCAATCCTGCATAAAGTACATGATAAAGTAGATGATAATGACTCAAAGTCAATGTTAAAGAGTCAGCAGGGTAGACTTTTTCCAGACTGCTCTCACAGACCACAGCACTAGTCTCTCCTAGGTGGGCTGGGCCAGCTCTTGCTCAGGTCCAGCAATTCCTCCTTATAGAAGAGATTCAAAGAAATGGCACAGGAGGTACCTCCATCCCCAAGAGGGCTCCCACAGCCCAGCCCTTGTCAACTGCCCCTTCTCCAGGAAGGATAGGAGAGGTAGGCTTCATCACTCACCTGGATCAAACCTCACCACCAAGAGGCAGAGAATCAAGGTGGCCAGGAGGCTCTTTTTGAAGGGCAGGGAAACGAAGTGGCTCACTGCAGAGTCCCAAAGCCGGCGAAGCAACATGAGTAGTGACAGAAACTTGTGGAAGGAGTCTGGTCAGGGAGACAGAGCATAACTGTAAGGTAAGTCACAGGAACCAGCTTCCCTAAATCTGAGCTTTGAGCTTGATTATAAGAGTTGAACAGAAGGTAATTTTATAACTCATGTAATTCATAAAGTGGTTCTAAAGGAGATTCCGAAGCTCCAAAAATGTTTTAAGGACTATATCACCACACTATCATCTCCTTAGGGGAGGACTTTGACAGACCACATCTACTCAGCTAGATAAATCTGGCATATTTGGTGTTTTTCTAAATATCCTCACTATTTTATAACATTATTTATATTTTGGCCTAAGATACATGCATAGAGTTACACAGAACAATACGTCTTGATTATCACAATAATGCAGGAAAATAAAGGGCACTTAGCACACATAGTGAAGAATTCAAAGGTCCTGGATTATGAATATAAACATGAACACTACCAACCCAAGAACAAGTGGTGCCCAGTCCTGATAGGACATCCTGAATTTGCCATCAAACCCCCTTCTGCCTTCTCCTCCCCATGGGTGGAGGGGCAGAGGTCTTGGGTAGCCATAGGTAATCTCTGAAGCCAACATGTCCTGTTTGCAAAAAAGTGATCCTGTCTCAGCAGGTTCATGCTCTTTAGCACACACACACACACACACACACACACACACACAACAACAACAACAACAACAACATTTAGGACAACAGTATTACAGTCTCCTACAGCTGAAGGGCTCTTGTGGGGGTAAAAAAAGGACTCAACCTATTCTATGTATTATGACCAATACATTAGAAACCACCAAGGGGGAGGGGGGGGACTTAAATTCACGATAAAGAACAATTTCCCTACAGAACTGCCCATTGATAAAATGAGCTGCTTTAGAAGATAGTGAATCTCTGCACTTAAACGTATTTATGTACAGTCTAGAAGTCTAGATCACTCAAGGAAAAGGAGATGAAAAGGATTAAAGAACCAGGGGAAGGGTCTGGAGTAGAGGAACCTTTAAGTCCCTTTGTAACAAATCAACACCCACACCCACCCTTTTGCAGGTTCCCCTTGTATAATGCTAGCCAGGTGTGTGGTATTGAGTCCTGAAGTGGTTTCTCTACAGAAGCCAGTTTATAAATCTGCGCTCTAATATGCAGAGGTGGGCTGTCTCTGAAGAGGGTGGACATCAATCACTGGAAAAGACACCCAAGAGGTCTGGTGAGTGAGGCAGATGGGAGACTGAGCAGAGGCACCCAAACTGAAGATAAGTAATTTTTACCTCATAAGTCAAGTTACCAAGTTATCGTGTTAGTTTCTCATTATCTTTTGGCTATCCCCAAGCATACCTCAGCTGTGTCTACATTTGTGCTAGTATTTAAAGGAATAACATCCTACCTAGCCCAGTATAGTACAGGCAAGAGATCTAATGAGAGGACCCCAAGGAAATGGTGACTTTTAGGAGAAAAGAGTCAAGGTCCTGAGACCCAGCAACACATTCCCATATGAAGATTTTCCTTCCACTACCAACTTCAGAGTGTCTGGACTTTCTAAGCAATTCAACCGGTTTCCTATTCTGTGATTTGGGAGTTACTCATAGAAAGAATTGCTCCCAAGCTCCCAGGAATGTCACGATGGACCCCAAGGTCCAGAGGAAAGCCCACAACTACACTTTAAAGAAGCCACAGAGGATAATATCCTACCTTCCTGGTTTAGCTTCTGGTCCTTCTCAGAGTCAGAGTGTTCATGTTTCTGCTGTTGCCTTGCTATGCTGATGACCTGGAGTACATCCAGCCGTTGCTCCTCACTGAAGGCTGCAGAGCCCACCACTAGCTCCTCAGCCTCCGACAAGCAGCCCAGAGGCAGTAGCACCTGCTGCAGGTAAAGTTCTGCCAAGGCTCTGTATTCTGGAAGGCCCTGATTGTCTGGGTCTTGGATCCAGGCACTGGCCGCTTCTAGCATAGCTCCAGGCTCTTGCATTTTGCTGTATAAAAGAACACTGCAGCCCAAAATAATCCAATCCCACCACCCCCCCCAGAAAAAAACAGTCAGTGTTCCACAGTTGGTTCATTTCTCATAACCACTATACTCTCTTATCCAACTCCTCCCCTGTGTCCTCCAGCCCTTCCTTATGGAATGCTGACATTGAAAGAATTAGGAATTCCTAGAAAATAGCAAAAAGTTATCACTCTACTATGACACTCCACTCTGTCATCCCATTTCACATTTCCTATTCCCAGTATCTTCTCTCTTCTTCTTTTCTTTAACCCACTCCTAAATCCCTCCTTCCTCATCCTTTAGTGAAAAAAAATCAGATTTGGAGGAAAATAGAAGGGGATGTGGAAGAGGAAATATTAGGCACTGATTCAGAAGAGAGCAAAAGTCTTCATTTCTGGAATGACCCAATGAGTCAGTAATAAGGACCTACCACAGCTCCAGGACTTTGGGGGGTAGCTTTTCAGGGACCTGGTAATACTGAAGAACCCAGGAAATAACTTCCCGCCACCGATCCATTTCTGCCAGGGCCTGGATCCCCACAACGCACAAGGAGCATTTCACCTCTAAGGAACTGTCAGCAAAAAAAACAATTCAGGTTTAGAAACGGTCCCCCTCCATTTCCATTCATACCTCCACCCTGGGACTGTTCTTCCCCACCTTCCAATTTAGCAGCCATCACTTCCATTCTCCCCATTAGTATTCAAAGTGTCCTCACAATTACAATTGGTCTCATGGGCCCCAACGTAGAGAAAACTGCCCATTCTCCTAGAAATTAAAAGTTCCTATAAACCTCCTAGAGGCAAATCAACTCTTGCCCAACATCTTTGTATGCAGGTGTACTTTCCCCTTTGTATGCCAGAAAAAGAAAAGTACACCTACTACACAGGTGTGTGGGTGGAAAGAGAGCTGGAACTAACAGTTTGTGTGAAGAAATGGGCATGAAGCCTGAGTGTGGGCATAGGGAATCCACTGGCCTTAGTGCCAGCCAGTGAGGTACCTCCAGGCACCAGGAATCATAGCCTTCAGCGTTTACTGCAACAAGCCCCCATACAACCCCTAAAATCACAACCAGGGCTCCTCAGCTTTGACTATTCTACCCACCACCTCCCTAGTGTGATCTAATCCAATTTTACAACCCAAGGTTTTTCTCTAAGTTGATTCTTTAATCCAGTTCTTCAGCAGGACCAGAACCCCATTCCCACTCATCAGCCAAGACCAGAAGTGAACAACTTAGGGATGGGGAGTGTACCTAGGAAAGGACTGAGCCTGCTTAAGAAAATAATTTAACACAATACGCATTCTATCTTCCCATCACGCCATCACATTGGAGCAGGGAGTAAAGAAATGGCTAAGCTCTGTTCAGGGGCTCAGTTTTCTCCTCTGTAGAACGGGCACATCAGCCTGTCAGAGGCTTCCTGTGCACATTCTGGGAATGACCGGTTCCCGAAATGCTGGTCCCTCCCCAGGCAATCCCCGCACGTACGTGCCCACAGGCCAGTCAGCCTGGGCGTAGTTGCTCAGGCTCCGGCCGGCTCGCTCGCAGGTGTGCAGCGCCTCCCGGAAGTCCAGGTGCACCACTAAGTGATCGGCCGCCTCCTCCAGTAGAGCCGCGGCTGCCGCCGGCGACAGGACGACGCGCCCCGTTTCGCTGCTGCTTAGGGCACCCCCGGCCCCCCTAAGGGGAGCTGCAGCTGTCGACGGGTCACTCTTCATAGCAGCCCGGTTCGAGGCCTGTCTCTACAGACGTCCACGTGGCCCCTCTCCCGGGCTCCAGGAGCCCTATTCGGCCTGGGAGAAGTGGGCAGTCCTCACAGCCTTATCCACACCCTTCACGAGGCCGCGACCTGGACAAGGAAGAGAAAGGGGCTATATTCTAAGGCTAAAGCTAGGCTCGCCAGGCACCTGGGGAACCAGTTTACACCTCGGATGTGCAGAACGGCTGCGTGCCTCAAGTACCTGGCCCAGCTTCTCTGCCCCCACAGCGTGTGCGGATGCACCTAAGCCCTGGGAGAATGCGAGTGTCCGCTACTTCCGAAGAACAGAGCACTCACCCAAGGTATAAACGGTATCTTTCCTGTTCTCGCGGCTCTGCAGCATGGTTTTGGCGGCGCGCGGGACTCTGGGAGTTGTAGTTTTCCGACCCTAGGCTCAGTAGCTCTAGTGTTGCAGATGGGCAGATTCGGACTACAACCACCAGCATGCCGCGCTCCCCAAAACTGGCACTGTCTCCGGAGAAAACAAACTGACAGCAATGCTTTGAGGCCAGGAATATCAAAGGTGAGGTTATGTTCAGAGAGGAGTTGGTGCCCTTAATAACCAGACCTGGAAGAGGCCAGACAGAAGAAATTCCAGTAAGGAAATGGAGCTAATGCACTCTTCTGAGCATCTGTAGGGATAGCAATTAAGGCAGACCAGGAAAGGCACTGAAAGGAAACAACAGTTTGTACCGCCTTCCCAGACCCAACTCACATTTATCCAGTACTTGAGTGCCTGGCACTATGCTAAGCGCTTTGCGTGCAATCTTATTTAGTTCTTCCCTCAGAACAATGGTTATCTCTACTTTACAGTGTTTCAGAAGACCAAAGAAATACCGAGCACGCTTCCTAGAGAAAGGGAGGGACCCCGCTTATTAACACTAGTGGACTCCGGGAATAATTTCCAAATCAGAGTGAAGAAACACGCTTTTTATAGCCTTCTGGGGTCTTTGTCTTGCAGATATGGTTCCGCCCCCTTTCGTGGGCTTACAGGAAGGCCCCTGGTGTTGGGGGTCCCCAGGTCATATCCGATGATCTGTCCTGGGGCCAGCGATAACGACCTTCCCCCCATCCGCCCCAGGACAGTGCATTGTTCACAGTTTTTATGGTCTGACAAGCCTTGCAAGACCAGTTTCCTCCTCAACAGGAGATGAAATTGAATCTTATTTAAATAATTTGCTCAAATCACACAAGTAGTGACAAAAAATGGCATCAATCCATGGCTCGTTTGGCTCAAAGGCACATATTTAAGCACTAGTCTGTTCTGCCGGATGAATAAATCTGTGCTTTCTAATTAGGGAATTCATGATCATCACACAAGCAAGTTATACAAGTTGAGCCTTCATTGTGTCACATAAAATAAGAGATACTGTGTGCAATGCAATTTATAATAAAGTTCCAGAGCAGAGCAAATATTCAATAAATTATAGCTATAATAATTATTATTAAACAGTTTTACACAGATATGTAAAATCACATTTATTTATATTCTTTACTTCACTCAAACTTTGCCCTGCCTCCAAACTTCATAATAAGCCCCCTCAGCTTTAATTTCTCCCCAGTTTCTTACCTTTTGAACTCTCTCCAAACTTCTCTGGAATTCTTTTGAAACAGGAATTTTAGGGTAATATAGGCAGGCTTAGGGAATTTTTAGAATTGGGGTCTGTGGAAAAATAATAGGGTTACAGATTGGGAGAAGGTACATCTCCATAACACAAGGAAGCCAGGTGCAGCTACATTTCCATAAGACAGGGAAGCCAGGTGCAGTTACATTTCCATAAGACAAGGAAGCAGCAACAGGGACATCTCCATAACACAAGAAAGCCAGGTACAGGGAGCAGCAACAGTTGCATTTACATAAGACAAGGGAGCTGGAAGTAGCCAAAAGGGTCTATATCCTATATAATAAAACCATAATATGCAAATTGACTGGTGGAAGGACTGGTCGCTATGACACACACTGACCACCAGGGGGCAGACCCTCAACGCAGGAGCTGCCCCCTGTTGGTCAGTGTGCACCCACAGGGGGAGTGCTGCTTAGCCAGAAGCCGGGCTCACAGCTGGTGAGCACAGCGGAGATGGCAGGAGCCTTTCCTGCCTCCGAAGCAGTGCTAAGGACCCCTTGGGGGGTCCCAGACTGTGAGAGGGCATAGGCCGGGCTGAGGGATCCCCCCTCCCCAGTGCATGAATGTCATGCACCAGGCCTCTAGTTTACAAAATAAAGAAGAAGGAAGAAAGCCCAGAAAGAAAAGAACAATGAGGGAGGAGGGCATCACATGTCCCATGTGGTTGACCTTTGAGTTCATGAGTTGCTATAGTGACCAAATCAAAAAGGGGGATAGTGGCCAATCAGAGGGGATATCAGGACATAGGAACTACAGCCTTTATAAACTGTGGAAGAAGGGACGGGGTGGGACTCTTTCCCCCTCCCCACGTGGGAGTCCATTCTGTGGGACTCTTTCCCTCTCCCCATGTGGGAGTCTGTACTTGTTCTTCAATAAATCTCCACCTTTGCTATACTACCCTCTGTCCATGGATTCATTCTTTGACTCCAGTGGACAAAGAATCCGGGTTCCAATCCAAAAATTCCCTATCACTTTCCTCCCCTAGTGATTAGACAGGCCAGGCACAGGGTGTCTGCTTACATCATACATCTCCTTCCCTTGTCACCAGATTTAGACAGGCCCACCTGCTGGGTTTTCAGTTCTCTGTAGAAAGTTCTCATGAAAAACAGAGGCAGAAACATAAAATCCATCAGATTCTAAGGAAAGAGAAGTAAGCACCCTATAACCATGTAAGATGATGAAGTTAGGACTGAATTTATTCCATCTACTGGGTGCCAGGCTCTATTCTAAGAACTGAGGATCCTCCAGTGAACAAATGAGACAAAAATGTCTGACTTTGTGGAGCTTAAATCATAGTGAAAGGAAACAAAAAACAAGCAAGTAAAAATATACAGTATTATTCAGATGATAATAAATGCTAAGGATAAATAAGTAAAGTAGAGAAGAGAGACTGGGAGTGATAACAGTGGTGGGGTGGAGTTGGTATCTACATTTAGCTTTGTTTTCTAACAGTAAATCCAGGGTTGGGAGCAGAGCAGAGAGAAAACGTGGTCATCATGCTCAGGACTAGACCTTGCCTGGGGCATCAGTATTGATTTTGGAATGCCACCCTTGGGAACAACATATTTTCAGGGTCATTTGGGAGAAGCTTCACTCTAAGTCCCTATTCCTCACCAGGCAATATGCATTCCCACACAGCAAACTCCAGAGGTAAGCAAAGAGCCCTGAAAAGTGGATCAGTCTAAGACTGAACTTACCAAAGTGTTTTATCAGCTTTACCTCAGATTTGACATCATACTTATTGGACTAAAGAAAAAAATCTGTTTTTCAGAACTGGGTTTAGAAGTCTTCCTTGAAACATCAGGAAAGCAGTAGGAGCACCAGAAAACAGACCTAAGCTGGCTTGGGTGGGTGGAGACTGGTACAGCCACATCACTTCACTTCCAGTAGCACCACCTCTAAATTGTTGTTGCCTTGAAAAGACCCCTTCCTTAATCCCAAACCAGAAATTTCTTGCTATTCCAAAATTTTCCAGGAGATGGCACTACATCCCTTAAAAGCAGCAGACCTACCAGAAACAAATTTGCCTACTTTGTGGGCGCCCACAGAAGCCAAAATTAGGTCAAGATATTTGACCGGTGGGTGGGGTGCTAAAAATTATATTAAAATCTGATTCTGTTCTAGTTCCGTGTTTCACCCAATTTTTTACTAAACAGGGCTTCATAGTGGTCTGTATGTCACCACTTAACCTTTAGCACTGTTATGCCCACAAATTGATTCTTCAACACACAGCTACTATGACTCTCCACCATCTCACCTGTGTCTGAATGTACCCAGAATTTCTCAAGCTAAGACATAGCATTCCTAAACATAAGTAAATTCATTCCACCTGACAGAGAGTGAACAGGTATTATAAAAACCTAACCCAGGGTTCATGATGCAAGCTTTGAAACCACCTTTCCTCTCCTTGGGTAAAACAAGAAGTAGAAATAAGGCCTGATCTGTAAAGCCAGATCTATAAGGCACGGCCCAGGTTAATATTTGTATTGTTGGAATCATTATATTTTGAGAAAACTAGTAGAATAAGTGAAACACAAAATCCACATTCTAAGTCATCCCCTGACCTCTACCCAAGCTCTGGTACTTGGTGTTCTTCCTTCCATTCAGTTAGAGGAAAAGAAGAGATAATCCGATAACACATTGAACTCTTTAAATCACTGGAATATTTCAGGCTAATATAAGGTGAGATGGTATAATATATTGGGAAATTAGTAAGGAAAAGAAAGAATCTGACTCCACCTAAAAGTTCTGTAATTTTACTTTCTAACCTGGAATCCAACTCTTGACTCTTCTTTACAAAGGTCAGAAGAGCCCATCTGTGGTCAGCCCAGCCTGTCCTGATCTCCCCCCAAGCTGGTTCTACATTTTCTGACAATAGATAGGATCCATAGCTGCCCCTTTGAACAAATCTCATCCAGTCAGAGCCTCTCAGTACAGGGACGTTGGTGGCAAAGGTCTGGATGCAGTAGGATCATATCCAGAGTAGACCTTTGGCCAGAAGCAAGCCAAAGAGATAAATATGGTAGGGTGGAGATGATATTTTTTCCAGGATGGTCAAGGGTTGTGCCTCCCTCACTCAGACCTTTGTCAGTTAGATGGCATTTTTATGGCTCTTTTTAAAAGTCTGAACTTGTAGTTCAGAGCAGAATTGAAGGCTTCCTGTTTACTCCATATTGACACAGAAGAATTCTTACTTGTTTCTGTATCTAAGAAATAATCATCATAATCATACTTCTGTATAGAACTTCATAATAATAATAATAATGGCTTTATCTATATGGTACTGTATTAACTATGTGCTAGGCACTGTTCAAATACTTTACATTTAACTCATTTTAATCATCAACAACCCTGTGACAAAAGTTCGAGTGTCATTTCTATTTTGTAAATGAAGAAACCAAGGCACAAAGAGGCTAAGTGGCTTTCCCAAGGTCACACAATAAGTGCATAGTTAGGACTTCAAACTAGGCAATTTGGCCCCAGAGTCTTTCTCCTTAACTAATACATAATACTGGCTCTACAAGGTGCTTTCACTTAGCATATTTGAGCTTGACAGCAAAACTGTGAGCAAGGTGACATAGGTATATTATTATTTCTACTTATAGATGGGAAACGAAAGCTCAAAACACGTTTCAGTGGCAAAATTGGAGCAATTACTGGATATTTTTCCTTTTTTTAAAATAGAACTTTCTATTTTATTAGATTAAAAAACACAAACAAAACCAGTAGGAACTAGGGGAAGAGATGGTGAAATAAATACAGGAAAGGGCTAGGCAAAGTTTAGAGATGACAAAGGGAGAAACGGAGAGGAGGTGGTACATTGAGAGCCCGAGTCAGGGCAGAAAAAAAGGTTTCTAAGGAATAGACATCTCTTCATTTGGTGACAATTTTCTGGCACAAGCCAGAACTAGGGAGGGGCTCAGGAGGTGGTGGGCCAGGACCCAGAGCGGAGACAGTGAGGGACAGTTTGTGGACAGTGATGAACTTCTTGTAGGCCTCACAGATGATCTTGAAGGCTCGAACAATGACATAGGATATGTCTATAACAGGGTACTAGTATAGAGTGGGGCCATGGGTCACTTTGAAGACCTCTAAACAGGAGCCTTTGATGGCCACCCTTGGGAAAACCATTCCTCAAATGTCACATCATTGCTAAAAGTGATGAAGGTACCTAAGCAATGAGCAGGAGGGATGAGGGGTCCTGTCCTGGCACGGAGAGTCAATGCAGAAGCCATGGGAGTAGGATCAAGTCCTTCCATATCGACATTCTCTTCTGTAGGGCCTGGCTTCTCTACCAGCAGCACTGTCACTAAATGGTAGGTAATTATGAGCCCAGGGCACTTTCGCTTCTTGTGAACCTGCTTCTCTTTGTCAGCCTGGAGTCACTCATATGTCTCCAGTGAATGTAAGTTGAGCTCCTCTGTGATCTTGGCCTCCATGAGCAGCTCCTCCTGGGTCAGTGGCTGCTCCCTGTGGGACCCCTTTCGCTGCTTGTGACTGGCTCTGCCTCTCCTGTACCACAAGGATATTTGTTGTGTATGTTCAGCTGTACATTGACTCATGAACTTCCGACCGTCAGAGGCATTATCCTGTAGTTCTAGTGGTCTTGGACCTTCTGAGAGATACCATCTGGGGTGCTGACCGTTTGAGGCATTACTCTCTTGAGAGGCTCCTTTTAGGTGTTGGATACTACTTTGTGCTTCCTTCTTGACTCTTCTACTTCATCACTGGATGGTTCATTCCCTTCATCAATGTCAGAATCCACCTCATCTTCTGTGTCTGATTGGTCCCTTTGATATTTAATATCTCATGATTCTTCCATGAAATCCCCATAAATCATCTGGTAGAAATCTTCTTTATCTGCCTCCAGGAGCCCAGAAAGCCACTTCCCCCACAGTCCCCTAGGGGGTCTGGCCCCTAGCCAAACGGAGGTCCCTCACCCAGTGGTTCTCCTACATATTTCTAACCAGACCCCATGCTCAGAGGCATTCTTCAAAAAATCATCAAAGCTACTCTTCATCCTCCTTGAAGTTGATAGGATGCCCTTCTATGGAGACATGCTGTCCAATTCCCATCTTTTCTCACCCATCCCAGGAGTCAGAGGGTTTGCTCAGAGAAGGCCAAGCAAATCTTCACAATTCCAGACCAATCCTAAAAAATGAAGCAAGCAGTGGATACTCACTAGGGAAAAATCAGCCCTGGCTCCATCATGGAAGGGTGGAAAGATGCTACCTCCTCCTGACCTTTCCTTATCACATTGGATTCAATGATTTCTCATAGTTATTTATATAATTCCCTTATTCAACTGTGCCTTTCCTGGGAATGGGAACAGGGTCTCACTCACCTCAGGACCCCTGTAACAGCTAGCATTGTATACTAGTAAGACAATAGGCATGTAATGTTCCAGAGCAGTGGTTCTCAACCTTCCTAATGCCGCGACCCTTTAATACAGTTCCTCATGTTGTGGTGAACCCCAACCATAAAATTATTTTCGTTGCTACTTCATAACTGTAATTTTGCTACTGTTATGAATCGTAATGTAAATATCTGATATGCTATATGTGTTTTCCGATGGTCAAGACCCACAGGTTGAGAACCGCTGCTCCAGACGGACCCACCCCTTCTGAGCTGTTCTGCATCATTTGATCTTGACATTCAGGCACCTTCACCAGTAAGCACTGTGTAAAAAGATTGGAAGCTGAGGAGATACATGCCCTAACCCAGACTCCCGACCCCCAAAGAGAGAGACATTTAAAGGTGTTTCCAAATACTGGAATCCACGGCTTGCTTTCTTGCCCATGTTCCTTCTAGTACTCTCTTCTTTATTTCCTAGAAAATAATTGAATAAGCTCAGTCACCCTGAGTGTTAGAATTTTAGAATTGGGCCCTAGCTGGTTTGGCTCAGTGGATAGAGCATTGGCCTGTGGACCAAAGGGTCCAGGGTTCAATTCATTTGGGGGCTCCTCCCTGGCCTGGGCCCTGGTTGAGGCTCATTCAGGAAACAACCAGTCAATGTGTTTCTCTCACATTGATGTTTCTCTCTGTCTTTCCCTCTCTCTTCTACTCTCCCTAAAAATCAATGGAAAAATATCCTCAGGTGAGGATTAACAAAACAAAACAAAAAAAGAACTTTAGACTTGGAAGAAACTTTATCATATTTTAGTTAAGGAAATGGAGCCTGAGGTGGTTAAACTATAGCCCTATATCACACAGCTGAGAACCCAGCATGCCGCCCCACAGAGAACTTCACCTTTGCTGAAAAAATGCTTTCCTCACTAGCTCAGAAATTCCTGCCATTAATCAAATGTACTTTGATTTATAACATCAAAAGTCAACTTTAATGCCCAGATCTTAGCTGGGAAGAGCAGCCCACAGAGGGAGCTACCTGAGGACATTAACAGCCCCAACATCCCTCCCTTCCCCAATGTAGAGCAGCAGCAGTTTCCTGGGGGTGGGGAGAGGGGTCGAGGGGTTCTCAACACATTTTAATATTCCAAGATGACAATGTCCTACACCAGAGTCTCTCAAAAAAGAGTAGGAGTCATAGCAGATCTAATACACAGATACAAACTAAAGAAGGCAGTCAAAATGGGGAGACAAAAAACAAGCCCCAAATGAAAGAACAAGAGAATCCTCCAGAAGAAGAGCTAAATGAAATAGAGATGAGAAGTTTACCAGAGTTCAGACTAATGATTACAAGGTTGCACAACACCATGAGAAAACATATAGAAATTATGAAAAAAAAATGACCAGTAGAAATGGAGAATGACATAGCACTAATACAGAACATATTGGAAAGAATACACCATAGATTAGGGCAGTGGTTCTCAACCTGTGGGTCGCAATCAATGAAAATACATCCTGCGTATCAGATATTTACATTACGATTCATAACAGTAGCAAAATTACAGTTATGAAGTAGCAACGAAAATAATTTTATGGTTGGGGGTCACCACAACATGAGGAACTGTATTAAAGGGTCACGGCATTAGGAAGGTTGAGAACCACTGGATTAGGGAAGTGGAACATCAGTGAATTAGAAGACAAGGTAGAAAAAAATCACTCAGTCAGAGAACCACAGAGGAAAAAATTAAAAAACAGGAGAACAGCTTAAGGGAGCTGTTTGACAACATGAAATGTAACAATATTTGTATCATAGGAGTACCAAAAGGTAAAAAAGTGAATAAGGGATAGAGAAACTATTTGAAGAAATAATGGCAGAAAAGGTCCCTAGCCAGTTGAAGGAAAAAGGCATACACGTTCAGCAGGCATAGAGAGTCCCAAGGAAGAAGAACCCAAAGAGGTCCATGCCCAAACACATCATAATTAAAATACCAGAAGTAAAAGACAAAAAGAGAATCTTAAAGGCAGCAAAAGAATTTGTTACTTACAAAGGAGTTTCAATAAGGCTTTCAGGTGAATTTTTATTAGAAACTTTTCAAGTCAGAAGGGAATGGCATGAAGTATTCAAGGTAATGAAAAGAAAGGATCTGAAACCAAGGCTACTATATCTAGCAAGGCTATCATTCAAAATAGATGGTGAAATAAATAATTTCCAGGCAATAAAAAAGAGTAAACGAGTTTATCACCACCAAACCAGCATGCAAGATATGCTAAAGATAATACTGTAATAATAAGAAGAAATAGAGAGGGAAACATATGCATAAAAATTAAAATGGCAATAAATAAGTGCCTATAATAATAACCTTAAATGTAAATGGATTAAATGTTTCAATCAAAAGACATGGTATAGCAGAGTGGATATGAAAGCATGACCCAAATATATGCTGTTTGCAAGAAACCTACCTCAGAACAAAAGACTCACACCAGATGAGAGTGAAGGGATGGAAAAAAAAATTCTGTGCAAATTGCAATAAAAAAAAAAAAAAGCTGGGGTAGCAATACTCATATCTGGCAAAATAGACTTCAAAATGAAAGCCATTACAAGAGACAATAAATGTCACTACATAATAATAAAGGGATTGATGCAACAAGAGGATATAATAATGGTAAATATATATGTACCCAATATAAGAGCAGTTGAATATATAAAAAAACAATTCTGGAGGACTTTCAGGGAGATATCAACAGCAATACAGTCACCGTAGGGGACTTTAACACCCACTGACTTCACTGGATAGATCTTCCAGACAAAAATTCAACAAGGAAACATAGGCTTTAAATGACACACTAGATCAGATGGATTGTTTTATAAATTACTTTGAATTTAGTAGTAGTAGTAGTAGTAATAGTATAAATATTAGTATTAGTATTTTATCTTTATTTTGAAAGTATTACAGATGTTCCCTT
This sequence comes from Myotis lucifugus, assembly GCF_000147115.1. Lineage (NCBI taxonomy): Eukaryota > Metazoa > Chordata > Mammalia > Chiroptera > Vespertilionidae > Myotis > Myotis lucifugus. The sequence continues at coordinate 8,479,182 of NW_005871067.1, read as the reverse complement.
TTTCCCCCATTGTTCTCTTGTAGGTCACACTTCACCACACTATTATCTGTGTCCATGGGCTATGCATATATGCATGTAAGTTCTTTGGTGAATAGCTTTCCACCCACCCCCCGCCTTCCCTCTGAGATTCAACAGTCTGTTCCATGCTTCTATGTCTCTGGTTATAGTTTATTCCACAGTTTATTTTGTTCATTAATTCCACATATGAGTGATATCATGTGATACTAGCTTATTTCACTTAGCATAATACTCTCCAGGTCCATGCATGCTGTCTCAATGGGTAAGAGATCCTTCTGTTTTGCAGTTGCATATATTCCATGGTGTAAATGTACCACAGCATTTTTTATCCACTCATCTATACTAATAAAAGATCCTTCTGTTTTGCAGTTGCATATATTCCATGGTGTAAATGTACCACAGCATTTTTTACCCACTCACCTATACTAATAAAAGGGTAATATGCTAATTCGACTGGGAGACCTTCTGGACAAAGCCATGGCAGTGGGGCCAAGGCAGAGGTGGTTAGGGGCAATCAGGCCAGGAGGGGAGGGCAATTGGGGGTGATCAGGCTGGGGGGGGCAGTTGGGATTGAGCAGGCCTGCATGGGGGCAGTTGGGGGCAAGCAGGCCGATGCGGGGGGGGCAGTGAGGGGCGAGAAAGCTGGCAGCGGGGGGCAGTTAGGGGCAATCAGGCAGGCAGGCAGGTGAGCGGTTAGGAGCCAGCAGTCCCAGATTGCGGGACCTGTGGGATCGGGCATAAACCAGCAGCCGGACATCCCCCAAGGGGTCCCAGATTGGAGCGGGTGCAGGCCAGGCTGAGGGACCCCCCCCCCCCATGCATGAATTTCATGCACTGGGCCACTAGTCTATTATAAATTACACTGTTATGAACATAGGGGTACATATATTCTTTCTGATCGATGTTTCGGGTTTCTTAGGATATATTCCTAGTAGTGGGATCACTGGATCAAATGGCAGTTCCATATTTAATTCTTTGAGGGCATTCCATACTGTTTTCCATGATGGCTGCAACAGTCTGCATTCCCACCAGCAGTGTACTAGGGTTCTCTTTTCTCCACATACTTGCCAGCACTTGACATTTGTTGATTTGTTGATGGTAGACATTCTGACAGGTATGAGGTGATACTTCATTGTCATTTTAATTTGCGTCTCTCTGATGATTAGTGACTTTGAGCATGCATGTTTCCATGTTTCTTGGCCACCTGTATGTCCACTTTGGTGAAATTTCTATTTAGATTCCTTGCCCATTTTTTTAATTGGATTGGTTATCTTCCTTTTGTTAAGTTGTGTGAGTTCCTTATATATTTTAGATATTAACCTCTTATCAAATGTATCATTGACAAATACAGTAGGTTCCTTTTCCATTTTGTTGATGGTTTCTTTTGCTGTATAGAAGATTTTATTTTGATTTAGTCCCATTTGTTTATTTTTCTTTTGTTTTTCTTGCACTAGAGATTATATCAGTGAAAATGTTACTATATGAGATGTCTGATATTTTATTGCCTATGTTTTCTTCAAGGATTTTTATAGTTTCACAAATTACGTTTAAATCTTTTATCCATTTTGAGTTTATTCTTGTGTATGATGTCAGTTGGTGGTCTAGTTTCATTTTTTTTTACATGAAGCTGTCCAATATTCCCAACACCATTTATTAAAGAGAGTGTCTGTACTTCATTGTATGCTCATGCCTATTTTGTCAAATATTAATTGAGCATAATGGCTTGTGTTGATTTCTGTGTTCTCTGTTCTGTTGCATGATCTATATCAGTGATGGCAAACCTTTTGAGCTCGGCGTGTCAGCATTTTGAAAAACCCTAACTTAACTCTGGTGCCGTGTCACATATAGAAATTTTTTTGATATTTGCAACCATAGTAAAACAAAGACTTATATTTTTGATATTTATTTTATATATTTAAATGCCATTTAACAAAGAAAAATCAATCAAAAAAATGAGTTCGCGTGTCACCTCTGACACACGTGTCATAAGTTCGCCATCACTGATCTATATGCTGGTTTTTGTACCAGTACCAGACTGTTTTGATTATGCTGGCTTTGTAGTGTAACTTGATATCTCATATTGTGATTCCTCTAACTTTGTTCTTCCTCAAGATTGCTGTGGCTATTTGGGGTCTTTTTTGGTTCCATAGAAATTTTTGGAGTATTTGTTTTTGATCTGTGAAATATTCCATTGGTATTTTCATAGAGATTGCATTGAATCTACAGATTGCTTTGGGTAGTATGGATATTTTAATGATGTTAATTATGTTAATTATGTTAATTCTAAGAATCCATGAACATGGTATATTCTTCCACTTGTTTATATCTTCTTCTATCTCTTTTTTCAACATCCTGTAGTTTTTGGAGTGCAAGTCATTTACCTCCTTGGTTAAGTTTATTTCTAAGTATCTTAATTGTTTTGTTGCAATGGTAAATGTGATTATTATACTAGTTTCCCTTTCTGAGAATTCATTATTGGTGTATAAAAGTGTCAATAATTTCTGGGTGTTAATTTTGTATCCTGCTGAGTTGCTGAATTCATTTATTAAATCTATTAGTTTTTTGGTGGAGTCTTTGGTGTTTTCTATGTATAATATCATGACATCTGTGAATAATGACAGTTTTATTTCCTATTTTCTGATATGGATGCCTTTTATGTTTTCTTTTTGTCTGATCACTGTGATTAAGACATCCAGTACTATGAGAATGGTGAAAGCAGACATCCCTGTCTTGTTCCTGTTCTTATGGGGAAATGGTTTTAGTTTTTGCCCATTGAGTATGATGTTTGCTGTAGGTTTGTCATATATCACCTTTATTATGTTTAGATATGACCCCTCTATTCCCACTTTGCTGAGAGTTCTTATAAAAAATCAGCGTTGGATTTTTTCAAATGCTTTTTCTGTGGATATTAATATGACCATGTGATTTTTGTCTTTCAACTTGTTTGTGATGCATCACATTTATTGATTTGTGAATATTGTATCAGCCTTGCATCCCTGGAATAAATGCCACTGGTCATGTTGTATAATCTTTTTAAAATATTGCTGGATTCGTTTTGCTAATATTTTGTTGAGGATTTTAGCAACTATGTTCATCTGGTATATTGACCGGTAATTATCTTTCTTTGTAGTGTCTTTATCTGTTTTTGGAATTATGATAATGCTGGCCACATAGAAAGAGTTTGGAAGTGCTCCTTCCTCCAGGATTTTTGGACTAGTTCAAGTAGGATAGGTGGTAGTTCTTTGACTGTATGGCAAAACTCCCTTGTGAAGCTGTTCATACAAGGGCCTTTTTTTGCTTGGAGATTTTTTTATTACTATTTCAATTTCATCAGTTGTTATTGACCTATACAGGTTTTCTGATTCTTCCTGACTGAGTTTTGGAAGATTGTATTTTTCTAGGAATCTGTCCATTTCATCCACATTGTCCAGTTTGTTGGCATATAGTTGCTCATAGTATTTTCTTACAATCATTGGTATTTCTGTGGTTTCATTTGTTACTTCACCACTTTCATTTCTGATTTTATTTATATGGGTCTTCTCTTTTTGTTTCTTGATAATTTTGGCTAAATGTTCATCAATCTTATTTCTCTTTTAAAATAACCAGCTTTTGGTTTTGTTTGTCTTTTGTATTGCTTTTTTTTCCCAACTGATTTTTGACAAGGGTGCCAAGACAATTTATTGGGAAAAGAGGTCTTCTCAACAAATAGAACTGGGACAACTGGATAGTCACATGTGAACCTTACATCACATCATATTCACTAGTAACTTAAAATGAACCAAGATCTAAATATCAGACCTAGAATTTTTTTAATTCTTTATTGTTTAAAGTATTACATATGTCTCCTTTTATCCCACCCCACCCCCAGAATATGCCCTCACCACCCTACTGTCTGTGTCCATTGGTTATACTTATATGCATGTATACAAGTTCTTTGGTTGATCTCTTCCCTCCCCCACTCCTTCCCTCTGAGGTTGGGTGGTTTGTTCGATGCGTCTATGTCTCTGATTCCACTTTAGTTTATCTGTTTATGTTGTTCATTCTATTCCACAAATGAGTAAGATCATGTGACATTTATTTTTCTCCGACTGGCTTATTTCACTTTTGTTTGCTAGAAGTTTTTAAATTATTGTTTCAATTTCATCAGTAGTTATCAGCCTATTCAGGTTTTTTTTTTATTTTTCCTGATTGAGTTTTGGAAGCTTGTATTTTTTTTTTTAGGAATATGTCCATTTCGTCTAGGTTGTCCAGTTTGTTGGAGGAGAGTTGTCCCTGGTATTTTTTTATAATCTTTCGTATGTCTGTGAGGTCAGTTGTTACTTCACCTCTTTAATTTGTGATTTTGTTTATTTGGGTTCTCTCTCTTTGTTTTTTGGTGAGCCGGGCTAGAGGTTCACCAATCTTGTTTATCCTTCAAAGAACCAGCTCTTGGTTTTATTGATCTTTTGTTTTGTGTTTTTTTTTTTTGGGGGGGGGGGTCTCTATGCCGTTTACTTCCACTCTGATCTTTATTATTTCCTTCCTTCAACTTACTCTGGGCTTTTCTTGTTGCTCGTTTTCTAATTCTTTAAGTTGCAGGTTATATAATGTATTACCAGTTTTACTTTTTCTTTTCTTTTTTTTTTTTTGAGGTAAGCCTGTAGAGCTATGAACTTCCGTCTCAGAACTACTTTCACTGTGTACCATAGATTTTGGATTGTTGTGCTTTCATTGTCACTTGTTTCCAGGGCTTTTCAAACAAATGTTCCCAATAGGCTGAATGCTACCAACATAGCAGAAGGAAAACCTACTGGGAAAATGTTTTGTGGTCATGCCCATGGCAAATGAGAAACTGCATTCGAAAAGCCTTGGTAATGACAACAGGATGCTTTTTAAAAAATTCTTTATTATTTAAAGTATTACATATGAATCCTTTTTCCCCTATTGACCTCTCCACACTAGTTCCCATCCCAGTACATGCCCTCACTCCCCCTACTGACTGTGTCCATGGGTTATGCTTATATGCATGCATAAAGTCCTTTGGTTGATGTCTCACCCCGCTCCTCACAAACCCCCCACTGCACACTCCCTGCCTTCACCCTGAGGTTGGATAGTCTGTTCGATGCTTCTATGTCTCTGGATCTATTCTAGTTCATCAGTTTATGTTGTTCATTATATTCCACATATGAGTGAGATTATGTGATATATACTTTTCTCCAACTGACTTATTTGCTTAGCATAACACTCTCCAGATCCATCCATGCTGTTGCAAATGGTAAGAGTTCCTTCTTTTTTACCGCAGTGTAGTATTCCATTGTGTAGATGTACCACACTTTTTTAACCCACTCATCTGCTAAGGGGCACTTAGGCTGTTTCCAAATCTGGCTATTGTAAATTGTGCTGCTGTGGACATAGGGGTGCATATGTCCTTTCTGTTGGTGTTTCTGATTTCTTGCAATATATTCCCAGAAGTGGGATTCCTGGATTGAATGGGAGATCCATTTTAAATTTTTTGAGAAAATTCCATACTGTTTTCCACAGTGGCTGCACCAGTCTGCATTCCCACCAGCAGTGCACAAGGGTTCATTTTTCTCCACATCCTCGCCAGCACTTGTCATTTGTTGATTTGTTGATGATAGCCATTCTGACAGGTGTAAGATGGAACCTCATTGACAACCATTTCTTACTTCATCAGTAGGGTCAAGTTTCTAAGCTTTCTAAATCTCCGTTTTCCAGCTAATGAAAAGAAAATAGGATTCCACTGAGTCTCCTATCTACCTACTCCAGAACTTCTGTGAGGATCAAATGAGACTAGGCATGGGAAAACGCTTCACAGACATTTGGTTAAAGTATAAAATGTTTCCACCTGGCTATAAAGCAAGTCCTGTTCCTGGGCTGAAGAAACTGCAAGGAGGCTAGTTGCTAGGGAGAGGAAGCCGGGCATTGCTACGTGACATCATTACCTGGATGGTTGGACACTTAGCATATTAGCCTTTTATGTGTATAGATATGCATAGCTCATGGACACAGACAATAGTGTGGGGAAGGTCTGGTGTGGGGAGCAGGTGCAGGCTACAAGGGTAAATGGGGGGAAAAGTGGACACCTATATTACTTTCAATAATAAAGATAAATTAAAATAAATAAATATAATACAAATTCTTAATAATTTTTTAAAAATGTTGACACACTGGATCAGATGTATTTAGTTGATATTTATAGAACATTTCATCCCAAAACAGCAGAATATATATTCTTCTTAAGTGCACATTGAACATTCTCAAAGTTAGAACATGTTAGTACACAAAATAAGTCTTAAAAATCCAAGAAGATTGAAATCATATCAAGCATTTTCTCTGACCACAATGATATGAAACTAGAAATCTACAACAATGAAAAACATTCAAACACATGGAGGCTAAATAGCATGTTGTTAAGGAATATATGGGTAAACAATGAGAGCAATGGAGTAACGAAAAATTATCAGGAAGATAATGAGAATGAACATACAATGGCCTAAAATTTATGGGACACAGAAAAGCAGTCCTAAGAGAATAGTTCATAGCATTGCAGGCCTACTCAAGAAGCAAGAAAAGTTTCAAATAAACAGTGTAATCCTACACCTAAAATAACTAGAAAATGAGCAAAAAGAAAAGCCCAGAGGCATAGAAGGAAGAAAATAATAAAGATCAGAGTGGGAATAAATAACATAGAGACTAAAAAAAATACAAAAGATCAATGAAACCAAGAGTTAGTTGTTGAAAAGATAAACAAGATTGTTAAACCTTTAACCAAACTCATGAAGAAAAAAGAGCAATAACCCAAATAGATAAAAGTTAGAAATGAAAAAAGTAACAAATGACATCACAGAAATATAAAGAATTGTTAGAAAATACTCTGAACAACTATTTGCCAACAAATTGAACACCTTGGATGAAATGGATAGATTTCTAGAAACATACAATCAGTATGAGTCATAAAACCTGAATAGATGAATAAAAACAAATGAAATTAAAGCAGTAATAAAAAAAAACTCACTGCAAACATAAGTACTGGACCAGATGACTTCATAGGTGAATTTTACGAAACATTTCTTCTCAAAGCATTCCAAAAAATTCAAGAGTAGAGAAGACATCCAAGCTTTTTTTTTTACAAGATCAACATTATCCTAATTTCAAAACTGATAAAGAACTACAAAGAAAGAAAATTATAGGCCAATGTCCCTGATGAACATAGATACTAATATCCTTAACAAAATATTGGCAAACTAGATCCAGCAACACATTAAAAAGATCATACAACATAATCAAGTAGGATTTATTCCAGGGATGCCAGGTTGGTACCATATTTGCAGATCAATCAATGTGATACATCACATAAACAAAATGAACATGATCACATTAATAGATACAGAAAAAGCATTTTATAAAATCCAGCACCTATTTATGATAATAAAATCTCAGCAAAGTGGGAATAGAGGGATCATATCTCAACATAATAAAGGCCATATATGAAAAACCTGCAGCCAATTTCACACTCAATGGACAAAAACTAAAAGTGTTTACCATAAGATCAGGAACAAGACATGAATGCTAGCTTTCACCACTCTTATTCAATAAAGTATGGAAAGTCTTAACCACAGCAACCATACAAGAAGAAGAAATGAAAGACATCCAAATTGGAAAGGAGGAAGTAAAATGTCACTATTCAGAGTTGACATGATATTGTACATAGAAAACTCTAAAGACTCCATCAAAAAAAACTACTAGATCTAATAAATGAATTTGGCAAAGTACCATGTTAGAAAATTAACATTCAGAACTTTGTCATATTTTTACACCAATAATAAATTATCAGAAAGTGAAATTAAGAGAAAAATCTGATTTACCATTGCAATAATAACAACAAAAGTAAGGTACCTAGGACTAAATTTAACCAAGGAAGTAAAAGACCTGTACTTGGAATATTATGGACATTGAATAAAGAGATTGAAGAAGATATAAATAAGTGGAAGCTCATACCTTGTTCATGGATAGGAAAAAAATAACATCATTATAATGTCCATACTTCCCATGACAATTTACAGGTTCAATGCAATTTCCGTTAAAATACCACTGGCAAATTTCACAAATCTAAAACAAATACTCCAAACATGTATATGAAACCACAGAAGACCAAAATAGCCTCAGCAATCTTGAAAAAGAACAGAGTTAGGTATCATAATACCTAATATAAAACAAGGCCATTGTTATCAAAACAGCCTGGTACTGGCAGAGGAACAGGTATATAGATCAATGCAACAGAACAGAGAGCCTAGAAATCAACCCACACCTTTGTGATTGACAAAGGAGGCGAGAATATACAATAGAGCAAAGATAGTCTTTTCAATAAATGGTGTTGGCAAAGTTGGACAGATACATGAAAAAAAAAGAGAGAGAAACTGAACCATCAACTTATACCATACACAAGAATAAACTCAAAATATATAAAAGACTTAAATGTAAGTCATGAAACCATAAAGATTTTAGGACTAAATTTAACCAAGGAAGTAAAAGACCTGTACTTGGAATATTATGGACATTGAATAAAGAGATTGAAGAAGATATAAATAAGTGGAAGCTCATACCTTGTTCATGGATAGGAAAAAAAATAACATCATTATCAGCAAAAAAAAACATCAACAAAATATAAAGGGAACCCACTCTGTGGGAGAACATATTTGCCAATGATACATCTGAAAGGGGTTAATGTTCAAAATATATAAATAACTTATACAACTCAACATCAGGAAGACAAACAATCCAATTAAAAAATGGGCATAGGTCCTGAATGGACACTTTTTCAAAGAGAACATATAGATGGCAAATAGACATTTGAAAAGATGCTAACATCACTAACCATTACAGAGATGGAAATTAAAACCACAATGAGATATCACTTCACACCTGTCAAAATGGTTTTCATCAATAAATCAACAAACAACAAATGCTGGCAAGTATGTGGAGAAAAGTGATCTCTTTTGCACTGTTGGTGGGAATGCAGACTTGTGCAGCCACTGTTGAAAACAGTATGAAGTTTTCTCAAAAAATAAAAAATGGAACTACCTTTTGACCCAGTGATTCCACTTCTGTGAATATATTTTAAGAATCCCAAAGCACTATTTCAAGAGAATATATGCAACTCTATATTCATTGCAGCATTATTTATAGTATCCAAGATCTGGAAACATCCCGAGTGCCCATCAGTAGATGAGTGGATAAAAAAAGCTATAGTACATTTATACAATATACATTTATACACAGTTAATACTATGCAGCTGTAAAAAAGAAGAAAATCTTGTTTGTAACAGCATGGATTGACCTGGAGATTATTATGCTAAATTAAATAAGCCAGTCAGAGAAAGACAAACCATAGGACCTCACTATATGTGGAATCTAATGAACTAAATAAACTGACAAATAAAATAGGAACATTCACATGGATACATTGAACAGACTTAGCTATCAGAGGGGAGGGTGGTGGGGGGACTAGATGAAATGTGAAGGGATTAGCATATATATATCCTATCTAATAAAGACAGAATATGCTAATTGACTGTCACACCCTCACAAAATGGCAGTGCCCACAGCCAATAAAGAGGGAATATGCTAATGGACTGCCACACCCTCACAAGATGGTGAAGCCCACAGCCACAAGATGGCAGCGCCCAGTCCCCTCAGCCCTGCCTCATCCAGCCAGAGTCTCCCAATCCCCTCAGCCCCACCTGATCCAGCCTCAGTCCCCCAGTCCTCTCAGCCCCATCTCACCCAGTCCCCGCAGCATCCAGCCTCATCCAACCTCAGTCCCCCAGTCCCCTCAGCCCTGCCTCATCCAGCCTGAGTCCCCCAGTCCCCTCAGCACCACAGGGGAAGGTAGTTGGGGGCGATTGAACCGGCAGGGGAGGGCAGTTGGGGATCATCATGCCAGCAGGGGAGCAGTTAGACACCAATCAGGCCAGCAGGGGAGCAGTTAGGGGGCTATCAGGCTGGCAGATAGAGTGGTTAGGGGCAATCAGGCAGGCAGGCAGGCAGGCAAGTGGTTAGGAGCCAGAAGTCCCAGATTATGAGAGGGATGTCTGACTGTCGGACATCAGGCCTAAACTGGCAGTCGGACATCCTCTGAGGGGTCCCATATTGGAGAGGGTGCAGGCTGGGCTGAGGAACGACCCCCCCCCCATGCCTCTAGTGAATATATATCCTATCTAATAAAAGAGAAACATGCAATTGACCATAACCCCAACACCCTTCCCATTGGCTAATCAGCATATCCTTATGCAAATTAACTGCCAACCAAGATGGCGGCCGGCAGCCAGGCACTGAAGCGAACAGGAGGTTTGCTTGCTCCAGTTATGGAGGAAGCCAAGGTTCCCCGCCTGCCGCTGCCGGCCTCTGAGCTTGCACTCTAAGAAACAATGTTGCAAGTATAGAAGCTAAACAAACTCCAGAAACCTGCTTTCAGCCAGCAGGGCTTCAGCCAGCAGGACCTCAACAGTGTTTCAATTATAGAAGCCAAACAAACCCAGTACCTGCTCTCAGTAGTCGAGGTCACAGAGCTGCAGCCGAGGTCTCAGAGCTGCAGCCGTCTCAGCTCCAGTGACAGCCATAGAAGGTAAATAAATGCCAGAATAAAAGAAAAAAGAAAAAAAGGAGAGGTTGGGAGCTTCAGTCGCCCGCCAGCCTGAAAATGGCCCTCAGCCCCTCACCCAGACTGGCCAGGCACCCCAGTGGGGACCCCCACCCTGAAGGGGGTGTGACCAGCTGCAAACAGCCATCATCCTCTCACCCAGACTGGCCAGGCACCCCAGTGGGGACCCCCACCCTGAAGCAACAAGATGGCGGCTAATTTGCATACTGAAGGCGGGCGGCAGTAGGCAAGGCTGTCCGCTGTCCTGGGACCTGGATCCGTGACCCTTCCCGGCAGCAGGGCGGCAGCTCGCACAGGGGCGGATCAGCCGGGGTTGGGCAGGGCAGGATGCCTGGCTTCCGCCCAGCGCCAGTCACTCTGGGCAGGTGAGCAGCGCAGAGAGCCTCTGGACAGGGGAGGCAGGCCAGCGGAGGGCGGCCTGTACTCCCCACATGGCGGTGGTGACAGCTGTGAGCGCGCCAAGCGGAGCCTGCAGGCTGAGCTGAAGTAGTGCCTGCAGGCCCATCAGCGCCCAGGAGTGGCTGCGCAAGATCCCGCCTCCTGGCCCAGAAGGTGCAGGATCGCAGGGACAGCCACCATGGCAGGCCAGACTAACGTCCTCCTGGCCGCACCACTGGGGTTTGCAGATCTGCAAAGCCAGAGGCCTCCAGTGTGCACATTCCCCCTGGCATGCGAACATCCCCCAGCACACTGTCACCCTCCCGCGCCTGCAACAGTTGCAAACCAAGGCGTGCACAAGTTCCCCCTGCCTCTCCACCGCACTTCCATCAACCTGGCATGCCTAACACCCCCACAGGATGTGCACACATCCCCTCTGATGTGCTCACGTCCTTTGGAGAGTGTCTGGGTGTTCTGGGTGCTGAGAGTGGGCGCCTGTGAAATGACAGTGAGAGGGCGGAGTGGTGATGCCCTGTTCCCACAGAGGCCAGTGCAGCTACAAGATCACCTCTGGGGGGTTAATGCAGGTGCTGAGGCAGGAGCAGGTGCAGATAGACACACCTGGTGGGCACGGGCGGCCCTCGCTGAGGTGCCTTTGGTCAGCGTTCAAGATCAAGAACCCAGAGGCAGAGAGGAATTCCGTCCTCTCAGTGAAACAGTGGGATAGTCGGGGTGACTGTAGAGGAGGAATGTGCACTTTGGGTGCCAGCACCCATGAACGAAGGCTGCCCTGACTGAGCCTTGCTTGCTTGGGGCCTAGCGCACTCCTGCCAGGCAGCGGGTGACAGGATGTGCTTTTCTGAATTAATGAGAGAAAACGTTGATTCTCCTGCTGCCCACGAAGGTGGAAAGTGAAGTGGGGAGACATGTGGGGAGTGAGCGAGGTTCCCTGTCTGGGGGTTCCAAATCTGCTGTTGGTTTATTTCACCGCTGACTAGAGATATACAGGGTGTCCCCCCAAAATGTATACACACTTTGAATACCTACTAATTCCAATGGTTTTAAGTATAAGAAAGAAACAACAATGGAGCTGTTATCTGTTAAAAGTGTGGGCACAAACAGGTAGTTGGACATTCCCTGAGGGGTCTCAGATTGGAGAGGGTGAAGGCCAGACTGAGGGGCCCCTTTCCTCCCCCCTCTACCCCAGTGCACGAATTTCATGCACCGGGCTACTAGAGTATATATATAAAACTAGAAAATTAGTCATAAATTTTCACTAAGTAGGAAAACTCCTGGATCAACTATTTACTGCAATAAGAGAATAAATACCTTGTACTGGAAGATTTTCTAAATAAATGATGAATTTGAAAATTTCTGCATATTTATATGGTATAAGAAGAGGAAGCATTTTTATCATTGACCACATGTGTAATCAATTCGTGAGAAAACATGGAATTCATGGAGAAAAGTCATATAACATGTTCACATTTAGTTGTACATATTGATAGGCAGTTTAGACCAGGGTTTCTCAGTAGCATGATTGACATTTTGGTCCAGATAATTATAATTCTTTGCTGGGGGGAAGGGGTCTGACTGTCCTGTGTATTCTAAGATCCCTAATCTCCCTGGCCTCTACCCACTAGACTACTCCCTCCCTTTTCTCCATTGTGACAACCAAAAATGTCTCCCAATATTGCCAAGTGTCCTCAGGAGGTCAAAATCATTTATACTCCTAACACACACACACACACACACACACACACACACACTCCACTGGTTTAGACTATATTATGAGTTTCAAAATCAATGTATTGGTTTTCCAAATATGACTATAAATATGTTTATACAACCCATGAATTCTCTATAGCTATTATTGTCTCCAGTTCCCAGAATATTCACAAAATTCCATCAGCGCTATATATTAAACAAATGAAGAAACGTGGTTTATCTCGGCTTAAAAGAAAATTTTGTCACACTGGCTAGAAGGGAGAGAGAAAGAGAGAGAGAGAGAGAGAGAGAGAGAGAGAGAGAGAGAGTTTTATCTTT
>NW_005871067.1:8440229-8465980 GCF_000147115.1 Myotis lucifugus | reverse complement strand
TGCCAAATAGACACTTAAGTACAAAACTTCTCCAATAAATCTAGACATTGTTTCTTTTTACTGCTCAAAATAAATTATCTCTTAGAGTACTTTTCTTACACCACTTTCTTAAGGACAAGAAAATAGACAGAACTCCAAAATTTATGTACATTTTAATAAGGCCTGATTTTTAAACCCTTGAGTACATAGAATGCCTAAATTAGTATCTTCAAATAAAAGTTTCAATTTCTTACTCTGATTTATTATCTATATATATAAAACCCTAATATGCAAATAGACTGAACGGCGGAACAACCGAATAACCAAACAACCGGTCGCTATGACATGCGCTGACCACCAGGGGGTGTGCGCCGAACATGGCGGGCATCGGCCACAGTGGGATGGTGGAGCAGGTGAGCAGGGGCGCCAGACCAAGGTGGGGCACTTGTTGCTGTCATTAGGGTGAGCCTTTGCTGGTTACTGAAAATTCATTGCTTCTGCGCACTGCAGTCCTTCCCGGTGCTTGCACCCGCTGCCAGCACCCAGCACTGGCCCCAATTGCCCCTCAGGGCTTCTCCACCCACCCTGCTCCTGAGGAGCAATTGGGTCCAGCAGCCACCTCTCGCACCCACTGACAACACCAGCCCCACTGACACCTGCTGCTGGAGCTGGTCCCAATGGCTCCACGCTGTCAGCAGGTGTGAGCAGGCCAGTGCCATCAGCGTGTGGGAGCAGTGGCAGCAGGAGCGGGGCTGCCAGAAGACAGAGGACACGGCAGGAGGGGCTGGGTGGGGGCGCAGAGGATGGGCCAAGACCCGCCCCTGTGCCCACCGCAGCCTTGTGGCCCACAGTTCCTTTCAAGGTGAACAAATTTATGCACTGGGCCCCTAGTATATAATGCTTATGAAAATTACTTTTAAAACTTACTGATAATGTTTATTTAAAGGTTAATGGGAACACCTTGTTGTTGCTAATAATGGCTTCTGAGTAATAATAATATATCTCTCAGTAAAATAAAGTTATTTTGTTTAAACAGACAGTGGTGAATTTAATACAAATTTTTTTCTAATCATAAAAACAACTTTTGTTTTGAAAGCAGGTATTCAAGCTATAAATTATATTTTAAACAGAACAGTAAATTTTTCAAAGTTTTAAAAGGATATAAGTACCTTTCTAAAACATACTTATTAAAAATTTTAAATTACAGAATTTTCTAAAATTCAGTGGAGGGACAGGGTTCTTCATTTATTGACTTCCATCCATACAAAGTTAGTTGCCAAAAGAATTTCATTAAGAAGAAATTCTGTGACATGGCAGTTTGGCAAAAGTTTGTGTCCAATCCACTAATTCAAGAATTCATGTTTATGGTGGGCATTTTTGGTTAGTCATTTTACATGTTCATGGGTAAATTTTAATATTTTAAGGATTTCTATTTTATTATGAACAAAGCTTTTATTTATCGTATGGCAATATTTATAGACTCATTTGTATCATAATGCAAATTTTCTCTTCCACTGGAAGAAATCCTATTTTGGTGGTTATTTATGAACTAGGGGCCCAGTGCACAACCATTTTTATTCTAACAAATCCTTGAATAATTCTACCAAATTAATATTTGTTAAGGAAGAATTCAGATTTTGTCTTCTCTACACCAAGTTTTGTCAGCCCCCTCACTTTTCAACTTATCTCCTCTGCTTCGCTTCCACAAACTTTATAAAGCTGGACTATTTTATTACTACCCACAAAATTCTGTCCTCCTGCACCTGTTTTTTGTTTGTTTGTTTTGTTTTGTTTTTGTGATTTCTTCCCCTCGAAGTGATGCCATCCTTCAGTGTCCCTCCACATTCTCCTTTGTGCCAAGACTCTAGTGGTGTCCCCAGGCCAATGTCCTCCTGCCCCTCCTCTGAACATCCATGTTCATTATTTTACCTTACATTTTGTATTATAATTTATGTAGGATATTTGGTTTACCCTCCTTACTAGATTCTAAGTCTTATAGAAGGGCTATATGTGAACCATCATTATTCTTCATAACATGTGCTCTGAGTTCTATTTAAAAAAACCACAATGCTGTATGTTTTCTAAAACTTCTGGAGCTGTAAGACCATACCAACTTTTCTTTATACTTATTGTGTCTTTTTTCCTTTTTGGCAGTTAAATACATAAATGAAGGGCCTTTTTATTAACCAGAGACAGTAAAATCACCAAGGAGGGCTGTATGTGTAGCTGTGGCATAATTTTAAAGGGATCAGAGCAGTCACCAAATTATTTGACTAATGAAACAATACACAAGTCAAGTATAAAAGCTACCATTGTGAAACTAATCTGAAATAAATGAAAATAAAATGTGAAAAACAAACTGATGGTATCCTACTCCATTCTCTCTCTCTCTCTCTCTCTCTCTCTCTCTCTCTCTCTCTCTCTCTCTCTTTCTCCTTCCTGTGACCTGACATTTATCTCTGGGTTACATTCCAGATTTCTGGGTAGTCAGATAAACCTGAAGCTGCAGAGTTAAACAGTCACAGAAGGTTAAACAGAAAGAGTTCAACATTTCCTAGATGCCTTTACTTCTGGAGCCATATCAAATCTCTGAAGTGAATCTCCCTACTATTTAATTTCATATTATTTAAAACACACAACTTTTATGATCTTGTGCTTAAGAAAAATATTTGAGATCACAATCTGTTAAATGGCCTAAGAGTGGACTAAGAGTGAAAATCTCTGGGAATGTATTCCTCTTCTGCAAATAGCTGCTTTGTAATTTGATTCAAATCACAGCCTTTCTGGATCTTGGTAAAATAGGGCAGTGATAAAAGATGCAATCCAGCATTTATTCTTCCTCTAAAATGCTTGGGGGCTTGGGGTTAGACCTTGGAAGGCAGACGCCCCAGTTTCCTATGCTGAGTGATACCCTCATGCTGCGGAAGACATCTTTCTCTGGTGGACATTTGCTATCCAAGTGGTTTTTGGTAGGGAGGGTTGTGGGGGGCGAGGGGAACACTTGCCCCACCCTACTGGAAAACCACTTGCTCCACCCTGTGGAGTCTCTGAGGCCCATTAAGAGACTGAGAGAACAATCAGCATGCAGGCAGAAGCAATTACCCCACACTGCTGGAAAACCTCTCATCCCACCCTGTAGTTGATAGCCTGAGGTTGATCAAGACTGAATACAATCAGACTGCAGGCAGAGGCAGTCTCTGGAGGCTTTGAGTCTTTGCCTGATCAAATTCAGCCCAGGGCTAGGAAATGCAGACCTAGGTACACATCTTGGTCCTTCGCAAAGGCACCCAGCTCCAGCACAGGGAGCCACAAGTTGTGGATTTCTGATAGCCCCAAACAGGATACTCAAGGCCAGTCAGAAACAGCATCTAACATGGTCCTACCGTAGAGTTTAGGAGGCATAGCAGATATACCTAATACATAGTCACAACCCAAGTAGGCAGCCAAAATGGGGAGACAAAAATAGAAGCCCCAAATGAAAGATCAAGGGAATTCTCCAGAAGAAAAGTTAAATAAAATAGAGATAAGAAATTTAGCCTAGCCAGTTTGGCTCAGTGGATAGAGCATTGGCCTGTGAACCAAAGGGTCTTGGGTTTGATGACAGTCAAGGGCACATACCTTGGTTTCAGGATCCTCCCAGGCCCGGGTCCTGGTCAGGGCTCATGCAGGAGGTAACCAATCAATGTTGCTTTCACATCAATATTTCTCTCTGTCTTTCCCTCTCTCTTCCACTCTCTTGGAAAAGCAATGGGAAAATATATTTGGATGAGGATTAAAAAAAAGAAGAAGAAATTTATCAGACATAGAGTTCAGAATAATGATGGCAAAGATGCTCAATAGCATGAGAAAATATATAGTAACTATGAAGAATGACATAACACTAATAAAGAACACAGTGGAAGGAATAGATGGCAGATTAGGGGAAGCTGAGGATCAGATCAGTGAATTAGAAGACAGGGCAGAAAAAAACCACCCACTCAGAAAACCAAAAAGAAAAAAAAAATTAAAAAACAGGAGGACAGCTTAAGGGATCTGTGGGACAACATGAAACATAACAATATTGTGACTGTTGTGTAAAAAAGAAAACAAACAAACAAACAAAAGTAACAATATTGGCATAATAAGTGTGCCAGAAGGGGAAGAAAGTGAGCAAGGAATAGAGAATGTGTTTGAAAAAATAATGGCAGGATAATTTCCTAATCTGGTGAAGAAAAAAGTCATACAAGTTTAGGAGGCACAGAGAGTCCCAAGCAAGAAGAACCCAAATAGACCTACATCCAGACACATCATCATTAAAATGCCAAAAATTAAAGACAAAGAGAGAATCTTTTTTTTTTATTTTTTTTTATTGCTGATCTATTTTATTTTAAAATTTTATTAGAGCTTTGAAATAGACACTTGCACATACTGACTTATTTTGCTTAAAAGTATAATCATTATTACATTATATGAAACCATACATGTACATTTTAAAACTCACAACAGTTGTCCTGACTGGTTTGGCTCAATGGATAGAGCGTCGGCCTGCGGACTGAAGGGTCCTTGGGTTCGATTCCAGTCAAGGGCATGTACCTTGGTTGCAGGCACATCCCCAGTAGGGGGTGTGCAGGAGGCAGCTGATCGATGTTTCTCTCTCATCGATGTTTCTAACTCTCTATCCCTCTCCCTTCCTCTCTGTAAAAAAATCAATAAAATATATTAAAAAAAAAACTCACAACAGTAAACCTTAACATACTAATTTTTGGTTTGAAAACTGGAAATGTAAAGCAAACATTGAATACTTCATATGTTAATTTAAAGCAACTTAATTCTTTTTTTTGCCCTTTTCTCCTTGTTATATTTTATTTTATTTTTTTAATTAAATCTTTATTGTTCAGATTATTACAGTTGTTCCTCTTTCTCCCCTCCTCCCATAGCTCACCTCCACCCGGTTCCCACCCCACCGTCTACCCTTACCCCCCTCCCCACTGTCCTCATCCATAGGTGTACGATTTTTGTCCAGTCTCTTCCCCCACCCCCCACACCCTTTCCCCGCTCCCCCAGAGTAGTCAGTCCACTCCCTTTCTATGCCCCTGATTCTATTATATTCACCAGTTTATTCTGTTCATCAGATTATTTATTCACTTGATTCTTAGATTCACTTGTTGATAGATGTGTATTTGTTGTTCATAATTTGTATCTTTACCTTTTTCTTCTTCTTCCTCTTCTTAAAGGATACCTTTCAGCATTTCATATAATACTGGTTTGGTGGTGATGAACTCCTTTAGCTTTTTCTTATCTGTGAAGCTCTTTATCTGACCTTCAATTCTGAATGATAGCTTTGCTGGGTAAAGTAATCTTGGTTGTAGGTTCTTGCTATTCATCACTTTGAATAATTCTTGCCACTCCATTCTGGCCTGCATAGTTTCTGTTGAGAAATCAGCTGACAGTTGTATAGGTACTCCCTTGTAGGTAACTGACTTCTTTCTCTTGCTGCTTTTAAGATTCTCTCTTTGTCTTTTGCTCTTGTCATTTTAATTATGATGTGTCTTGGTGTGGTCCTCTTTGGATTCCTTTTGTTTGGGGTTCTCTGTGCTTCCTAGACTTGTAAGTCTATTTCTTTCACCAGGTAGGGGAAGTTTTCTGTCATTATTTCTTCAAATAGGTTTTCAATATCTTGCTGTCTCTCTTCTTCTGGCACCCCTATAATTCGGATGTTGGTATGCTTGAAGTTGTCCCAGAGGCTCCTTACACTATCTTGATATTTTTGGATTCTTTTTTCTTTTTGCTTTTCCAGTTGGGTGTTTTTTGCTTCTTCGTATTTCAGATCTTTGACTTGATTCTTGCGATCCTCTAGTCTGCTGTTGGAACTTTGTATAGTATTCTTTATTTCAATCAGTGTATGCTTAATTTCTAGTTGGTCCTTTTTCATATCTTCGAGGGTCTCACTAGATTTCTTGAGGGTCTCACTAAATTTATTGGCAGTTTCACTAGACTTATTGAGGGTCTTACTAAATTTATCGTCGGTTTCTAGAAAATTCTTGAAAAACCTTATAAGTGTGATTTTGAACTCTATATCCAGTAGTTTGCTTTTCTCCATTTCTGTCATTTGTGACTTGTTTCTTTGTCTCTGCATTTTTTATGCTCCCTGTGTTGATAGAGTGGCTTTCTGTACTAGGTGTCCTATAGGGCCCAGTAGCTCAGCCTCCGCAATTACCTGAGTTGGACACTCTCGGTGCACCCCTTTGTGGGCTGTGTGCACAGTCTTGTTGTAGTTAAGCCTTGATTGTTGTAGGTATCACTGGGAGGAATTGACATTCAGGCCAATTGGCTGTGAGAATCAGCTGTGGCTGCAGTGGGAGAACTTCTTTGCTGGAGACACCCTTCTGGGGCAAGACTTGCTTCAGTGGGGCTTTGGTGCTCACCGAGTCTGCCCCCTGTGTGTGTCCCTTATGGATCTGAGAGGTTGTAATCTGGATAGTCCCACTCTGACCACTGGGTACACTGGCTCTTGGATCTCTAAAGAGGTGCTAATTTAGCCTCTGCCTGAGGCTACCCAGCAGGAGCTATGGAGAGATCTGCAGATTCTTCTTCTTTGTTTGGGGTTTGGAGGTGCCCAGATGAGGCCCAGCTGGGAAGCAATGCAAGCTGCTGTGGGGCCTTGGGCCTTCTTTTGGATGTTCTGGGTCTCTCTGACCCAGCTGCAGTTTGTTAGGTAATTTTCAGATTGCAAAGGGCCAGGCCTTTCATATGCAAAAGCCTCTGCACACAGCTTGGGTGGGGCGGGGTCTCAGGGAATCAACAGGGCGGAACAAACAGCTACGGCTGCTCCTCAGTCCTACCCTAAGAGGCCCGCGTCTCAGTGTCCTGGTAATCGCTGCAAGCACCTCTGAGAGAAAGCCGCCCTCGAGTTCCGCCTGCTGCCAGACAGTCCAGTTTCTCCCCATTTGTGTCTGGGTCCCCAGAGATTCTCCCTGAACTGGAGTTCAGAGATGTCAGGAGCTTGCGTCTCCCTCCTGATTGAAAAAGGCAGCCACGTCCTCATTTGCCAGCCCTTTCCATGTGTGCCTCCGTACCTCTGCATTTTACTTCTGCACCTCCTCTGAGTCTCAGTGTGCTTTTCTCTTTCCTTCTAGTTGTAGAATTTCCACTCGGCCAGCCTTCCTGTGGTTTGGGATGATGTCCGTTTTGTCTTTTAGTTGTATTTTTGAAGTGGTTGTGCGAGACAGCAATTTCCGGTGTTTACCTATGCCGCCATCCTGGTTTCTCTCTAGTTAGGTAATTTTAGATTGCAAAGGTCCAAGCCTTTCATGTGCAAAAGCCTCTGTGCACAGCTTGGGTGGGGCGGGGTCTCAGGGAATCAACAGGGCAGAGCAAACATCTATGGCTGATCCTCAGCCCTGCCCTAAGAGGCCCCGGGTCTCACTGTTCCCCGGTAATCGTTGCAAGCACCTCTGAGAGAAAGCCACCCTCAAGTTCTGCCCGATGCCAGACAGTCCAGTTTCTCCCTGTATGAGTCTGGGTCCCCAGAGACTCACCCTGAACTGGAGTTCAGAGATGTCGGGAGCTTGTGTCTCCCTCCTGATTGAAAAAGACAACCGCGTCCTCAGCTGCCAGCCCTCTCCACGTGCACCGTGTTCTCAATTGCCAGCCCTTTCCACATGCGTCTCCGTACCTCTGCACTTTACTTCCACACCGCACCTCCTCTGAGTCTCAGTGTGCTTTTCTCTTTCCTTCTAGTTGTGGAATTTCCACTCAGCCAGCCTTCCTGTGGTTCTGGATGATGTCCATTTTGTCTTTTAGTTGTATTTTTGAAGTGGTCGTGTGAGGCAGCAATTTCCGGTGTTTACCTATGCCGCCATCTTGGTTTCTCTCGAGAATCTTAAAGGCAACAAGAGAAAAGCAATTTATTACCTACAAAGGAGCTCCCATAAGACTGTCAGCTGATTTCTCATCAGAAACTCTACAGGCCAGAGGGAATGCATGAAGTATTCAATGTAATGAAAAGCAAGGACCTAAAACCAAGATGACATTCAACAAGGCTATCATTCAATATAGATGATGAAATAAAGAGTTTTCCATACAAAAAGAAAGTCTAAAGTAGTTTGTCGCCACCAAAACAGCACTGCAAGAAATGCTAAAGTGACTGCTGTAATGGGAAGAAATGGAGAGAGAGGAACATAGGCATAAAGAAGTAAAATGGCAATAAAAAAGTACCTATCAATAATAAACCTTAAATGTAAATGGATTAAGTGCTCCAATCAAAAGACATAGGGCTCATGGATAGCTGAATGGATATGAAAATATGACCCCAAATATATGCTGTATACAAAAGGCCCATCTCAGAACAAATGATTCACACAGGAGGCGAGTTAAGGGATGGAAAAAAAATCACATGCAAATGGAAATGGGGGAAAAAAAAAGCTGGAGTAGAAATTCTCATATCTGAAAAAATAGACTTCAAAGTGAAGGCCATCACAAGATACCATACTGGTCATTACATAGTACTAAAGAGATTGGTCCAACAAGAGGATATAACCCTAGTAAACATATATGTACTCAATATAGGAGCACCTAAGTATATTTTTAAAAAACCACTTCTAGAGAACTTTAAGGGAGAGATTAAAAGCAATACAGTCATAGTGGGGGATTTTGACACCCCCACTGACTTCACTGGATATATTTTCCAGAAAAGAAAATCAGCAAGGAAACAGTGACTCTAAATGACACACTGGATCAGATAGATTTAATTGACATTTATAGAACATTTCATCCCAAAGCTGCAGAATATGCATTCTTTTCACATGCACATGGGTCATTCTCAAAGATAGACCACATGTTAGGACACAAAAGAAGTCTCTACAAATTTAAGAAGTATGAAATCATATCATGCATCTTCTCAGATCATAATAGAATGAACTTAGAAATCAACTATAGTAAAAACACTCAAAAACATTCAAACACCTGGGGACTAATAGCATGTTAATAAACAATGAATGTGTTAGCAAAAAGATCAAGACAGAAATTTAAAAATTTCTGGAAACAAATGAAAATGGCTGCACAAAACGCCCAAATCTTTGGAACACAGCAAAAGCAGTCCTGAGAGGGAAGTTCATAACATTAAAAGCCTCCTGGAAAAAAGAAAGAAAAGAAAGAAAAATTAATAATAACGTATTTAATCCTACAACTTAAAAAATTAGAAAGAGAACAACAAGAAAATCCTAGAGTAATTAGAAGGAAGGAAATAATAAAGATTAGAGTGGAAATAAATGACAGAGACAAAAAAAATCAAAATATCAATGAAACCAAGAGCTGGTTCTTTGAAAGATAAATAAGATTGATGAATCTTTAGCCAGACTCATAAGAAACCAAGAGAGAGGACCCAAATAATTACAATCAGAAATGAAAGTGGTGAAGTAACAAATGACATCACAGAAATACAAATGATTGTAAGAAAATACTATAAGCAACCATATGCCAACAAGCCTGACAATGTGGACAAAATGGACAAATTCCTAGAAAAATACAACCTTCCAATACTGAATCAGGAAGAATCAGAAAACCTGAATAGACCAATAACAATTCAGGAAAATGAAGCAGTGATAAAAATAACTACCAGCAAATGAAATCCCTGGTATGGGTGTCTTCACAGGGGAGTGTTACCAAACATTCAAGGAGAAACTAACACCTATGCTCCTCAAACTATTCTAAAAATTCCCAGAAGGAATACTTCCAAGCTGTTTCTATGAGGCCAGTATTATCCTAATTCCAAAACTACATAAAAGCACTACAAAGAAAAAGAACTACAGGCCAATATCCCTGATGAACGTAGATGCTAATATTCTCAAGAGAATATTAGCAAATGGAATCCAGCAATACATTAAAAAGATCATACACCATGACCAAGTGGGATTTATTCCAGGGATGCAAGACTGGTACAATATTCTCAAATAAATAAACATGACACATCACACAAATAAAGTGAAAGACAAAAATCACATATTCATATGAATAGACACAGAAAAAGCACTTGACAAAATCCAACACCCTTTCTTGATAAAAACTCTCAAGAAAGTGGAAATAGAAGGATCATACCTCAACATAATAAAGGCAATATATGACAAACCTATAGCCAACATCATACTCAATGGGAAAAATATAAAACCACTTCCCCTAAGAACAGGAACAAGACAAAGATGTGTGCTATTACCACTCTTATTCAAAATAGTAATAGAAGTCCTAGCCATGTGATCAGATAAGAAGGAAACATAAAAGGCATCCAAATTGGAAAGGAGGAAGTAAAACTCTCACTATTCACAGATGACATGATATTATACATAGAAAACCCTAAAGACTCCACCAAAAACTACTAGACTTAATAAATGAATTTGGCAATGTATCAGGATACAAAATTAACACCCATAAATTGATGGCATTTTTATACAAAAATAATGAATTGTCAGAAAGAGAAGCTAAACAAACAATCCCATTTACCACTGTAACAAAAAAAAAATAAGCACCTAGGAATAAACTTAACCAAAAATGTAAAAGACTTGTACTTCAAAAACTACAGGACATTGAAAAAAGAGACAGAGGAATATATAAACAAGTGGAAGAATATACTGTGTTCATGTATTGGTAGAATTAATATCACTAAAATGTCCATACTACCCAAAGCAATCTATAGATTCAATGCAATCCCCATTAAAACACCAATGGCATATTTCACAGACCCAGAACAAATGCTCCAAAAATTTATATGGAACAAAAAAGACCCCAAATATCTGCAACCATCTTGAGAAAGAAGAACAAAGTTGGAGGGATCACAATACCGGATATCAAGTTATACTACAAAGGCACAGTACCAGGCTGGCACAAGAACAGACATATAGACCAATGGAACAGAAGAGAGAACCTAGAAATCAACCCAAGCCATTATGTTCAGTTAATATTTGACAAAGGAGGCAAGAGCATACAATGGATTCAAGTCAGTCTGGAAACAGCCCAAGTGCCCATCAGTAGAAAAATGGATTTTAAAAAAAAACTGTGGTACATCTACACTATGGAATACTATGCAGTAGTAAAAAAGAAGGATCTCTTACCCTTTGAGACAACATGGAGGGACCTGGAGAATATTATGCTAAGCGAAATAATCCAGTCAGAGAAAGACAAGTATCACATGATCTCACTCATATGTGGAATCTAATGAACAAAATAGAACCAGTGACATAGAAGCATGGAACTGACTATCAAATCTCAGAAGGAAGACAGGGGTAGGTGGGTGGTATGAAGAGATCAACCAAAGACCTTGTATGCCTATATGCATAATCCATGGCCAGACAATAGGGTGGTGGAGGCCTGGTATATGGCGCAGGGGTGGGCTATAAGGGGTCAATGGGAACAAAAGGGACATAAGTATTATTTTCAACAAAGATTTTAAAAAAAAAAAAGAAAAGAAAATTCCTAGCTGAACGAATTATGGTGGGAAGGCACATTCTAAGGCCTATATGATAGATTAATCTCTACCTTGAGCAAGCCCTGTCTATTGTTTCTGTACATCTAGAATAACATACTTAAAATGTCAGAATGATCTCTGGTTCAGAGATAAACACCTCAGAAGGATACAACCCAACATTCCTCATTGTTAATCTTTTATCCACATACCTCTATAAACTATCCTGCACCCACCAATGTAAAAGATATCTCTCCATTTTCCTTTTTCTCCAATCCTTTCTACTGCCTCCTTAATCAGCTGCCCATGGATTTCATGTAAACCTCTTTATGTCTTCTCCTTTGATTCTAATCCTATATAATAAAAGACTAATATGCAAATTGTTCTCTCGACTGGGACTTCGACCAGGGGGCGGGGCAAGCCAGCCAACCGACCACGGCCCCTCCCCCTGGCTGGCCCGGCCTGATTGGCCCCGATTGAGGCAGGTTAGCCAGACCCCACCCATGCAATAATTCATTCACCCGGTCTCTAGTGTATATAATAAACTGCAAAACTGCTATTCCTCACAGCATTTTCTCAATCCCTTGAGAGTTTGCTTCCGGGACTAGCCCCAAAATCTTGGTTCATAAACTCTTTAAACGTTTCTTTAGGTTTGAAATTTCTTTCATAGACAGGTTTTATTTAGTAAATTAAACATTCCAAAACATAGGATTGATGAAGGAGCAATTAAAGTAAAAAGGCTGGGAACACTAGCAGAATATCTATGTCCAACTTTCTTTTTTTAAAAATTCTTTATTGTTGAAAGTATTACATATGTCCCCTTTCCCCCCATTGTCCTCTCCCAGCCGGCCCCCGCCCCCTCCCCAGACCCATCCTTCACACACACTCCCCCCCACTCATTGTCTGTGTCCATTGGTTATGCCTATATGCATACAAGTTCTTTGGTTGATCTCTTACCCTCTCCCCCACCCTCCACCAGCAGCCCCTGCCTTCTCTCTGAGGTTTGATGGTTTGTTTGATGATTCTGTGTCTCTGAATCTGTTTTTGTTCATCAGTT
The DNA here is from genome assembly GCF_000147115.1 of Myotis lucifugus. NCBI lineage: Eukaryota > Metazoa > Chordata > Mammalia > Chiroptera > Vespertilionidae > Myotis > Myotis lucifugus. The sequence goes on along the minus strand of NW_005871067.1, from coordinate 8,453,513 downwards.
TTTGTTGTTCATTATATTCCACAAAGGAGTGAGATCATGTGATACTTACCTTTTTATGACTGGCTTATTTCGCTAAGCATAATATTCTCCAGAACCATCCATGCTATTGCAAATGGTAAAAGTTATTTCATTTTTACGGCAGCTTAAGTATTCCATTGTGTAGATGTACCACAGTATTTTAATCCACTAATCCGCTGATGGGCACTTAGGCTGTTTCCAAACCTTAGCAATTGTAAATTGGGCTGCCATGAACATAGGGATGCATATGTTCTTTCTGGTTGGTGTTTCTGATTTTGGGGAATAAATTCCTAGGTGTGGGATTACTGGGCCAAATGGGAATTCCATTTTTAATTTTTTGAGGAAAATCCACAGAGGCTGCACTAGTCTGCATTCCCACCAGCAGTGTATGCATTCTCCACATCCTCGCCAGCACTTGTCATTTGTTGATTTGTTAATGATAGCCATTCTGACAGGTGTGAGATGGTACCTCACTGTCATTTTGATTTACATCTCTCTCATGATTAGAGATTTTGAGCATTTTTCATATGTCTCTTGGCCTTCTGTATGTCCACTTTTGAAAAGTGTCTACATAGGTCCTTTGTCCATTTTTTTATTGGATTGTTTATCTTCCTTTTGTAAGTTCTAATTGTTCTCTATAAATTTTGTGGATTAAACCCTTATCAGATGTCACATTGACAAATATGTTCTCCCATGCAGTGGGCATTCTTGTTGTTTTGTTGATGGTTTTTTTGCTGTGCAAAAGCTTTTTATTTTTATGTAGTCCCATTTGTTTATTTTCGCCTTAGTTTCCATTGCTCTAAGAAATGTATCAGTAAATATATTGCTATGAGCTATATCTACCATTTTGATGCCTATGGCTTCTTCTAAGATTTTTATGGTTTCCCAGCTTACATTTAAGACTTTTATCCATTTTGAGTTTATTTTTGGGTATGGTGTCAGTTGGTGGTCAAATTTCATTTTTTTGCATGTATCTATTCAATTTTCCCACCACCATTTACTGAAGAGACTGTCTTGACTCCATTGTATGCTCTTGCCTCCTTTGTCAAATATCAATTGAGCATGCTGGTTGGGTGGATTTCTGGGTTCTCTGTTCTATTCCACTGGTCTATGTATTTGTTCTTGCACCAGTACCATGCTGTTTTGAGAACAGTTGATTTGTAATATAACTTGATGTCTGGTATTGTGATCCCTCCAACTTTGCTTTTTCCTCAGGATTCCTGCAGCTATTAGGGGTCTTTTTTAATGCCATATAAATTTTTGGAGAGTTTGTTCTAGGTCTGTAAAAGATGTCATTGGTATTTTAATGAGGATTGCATTGAATGTATAGATTGATTTGGGTAGTATGGACATTTTAATGATGTTGATTCTGCCAATCCATGAACATGGTATATTCTTCTATTTGTTTATGTCTTTCTCTATCTGTTTTTTTTCAATGTCCTGTAGTTTTCTGAGAGCAGGTCTTTTACCTCCTTATTTAAGGTTATTCCTGCCAAAACCGGTTTGGTTCAGTGGATAGAGCGTCGGCCTGCGGACTGAGGGGTGCCAGGTTCGATTCCGGTCAAGGGCATGTACCTGGGTTGCGGGCACTTCCCTAGTAGGAGATGTGCAGGAGGCAGCTGATTGGTGTTTCTCTCTCATCGATGTTTCTAACTCTCTATCTCTCTCCCTTCCTCTCTGTAAAAAATCAATAAAATATATTTTTTAAAAAAAGAAAAGATAATTCCATATAAAAAAAAGAAAAAGGGAAAAGTAAGGAAGAAAAGGTGAAAAAAAGGAAAAAATAAGGTAAAATAAAATAACAATGAAAATAGAATAAAGAAAAAACTACTAAAAAAATTTTAAAAAAAATAAAAAAGTAAAGTGTCGTTTGCTTCAGCCAAGTTTTAATGCTCCATGGGGACTAGTTTAGGACCCCTCTCTTTTGTTCTCTCTTCCAATTCTGGACTTCCTATAGGTAGTTAGGTGCTGACTACTATCAGGAACTGTCTTTGGTGTTTAGCACCATGTTGAAGCACCAATTGATCCAGTGCTCCTCTGTTTGTGTCTGTCTCCACAGACCTTGGCTGCAAGCAGGCGGGATCAATCTGCCTGCTTTGCCTGCCTGCTAGCTGTCAATCTTAATTACTCAAGCATCTGTTTCCCATGGTTTTTTAGGTGGGGGTGGTGCTATTTTGCTTTCCAGGAATCAGATAGATGTTTCTTCCCTGACCCATAGCTACACCTCTGCAAGTGGCCCAAAATATTACTCTGGCCTTAATTGGTCAGAGATCCTTGTATGGAGACCAGTGGCGTTGGCTGACAACCTGGAGTTTTTATTCAGTCTGGTTCCCAAAATAGTGGGGCTGAACTGGCCCCTCTTTCACCCCAGCCACTGAGAGCTCTTTGGGCTATTCAGAGCCTTTGTTCCCTTTGTATAGGTCAAAATGGAGTCAGAGTGTGGCAGTCTGTAATACCTGCCTTGAGGCTACTGGGAGGGGCTGGCTCTTCAGGAGAGAAATGTCCCTTAAGTTTGGAAGTTTAAGAATGTCCCAATGTGGGATTCCTGGGCATGTCTCCCTGCCCTGCTTCCCTCCACAGGCTCCACAAATCTGTGCCTCTACCTGCATTACAGTGTTGGGAGAGTGTTTGTAATTGAAAGGCCCTATGAACTGGGTTTAGTGAATAAAAGCAAAGACAAAACAAAGACAAAATAACCATGAAACTGTGGGTTTCTCTCCTGCTGGCACCACACTGCTCAGCTGCTTTTTAGGCCACCTTTCTGGATGCAGCCTTTCATGGCTGTGGTCTTAGATCTAGATTCCCCAGCTGCCAGCAGCCCTGTGACTTTTCCTTTCCAGTCGGATGGTATGCCTGTCCCCAAGGGATGTGGCTTTGGTGCAGTGCAGCTTCCTCCTCACCCTCTTGGCCAGGTGGTTGTGTGTCCCTCTCCAGCCCAGATCCCCTTTCCTACCGTTCTTCAGATGTCCTCTGCTCTTCCTGGTTGCGAATTGTCTCTTCAGCTGTGTCTAATTTGTTAATTCTGGGTGGGTGATCTCTGATTTACTTGCTTTTCCAGGCTGGCCCTGGGAGTAGGTGCATTACAGGTCTGCCTATGCAGCTGCCATTTTTCTCTCCTAATGTTTGCGATTTTAATTATGATGTGTCTTGATATGGGTCTTTTAGGATTCATCTTGATTTGAACTCTCTGTGTTTCCTAGACTTGCGTGACTTTTTCCTTCACCAGATTGGAAAGTTTTCTGTCATCTCTTCAAACAGGTTCTCTATTCCTTGCTCAGATTCTTCTCTTTCTAGAACCCCTATTATGTGGATGTTGTTATATTTCATGTTGTCCCAACGTTCCCTTAAAATATCTTCCTGTTTTTCAATTTTTTTTCTAATTGCTGCTCTGACTGTTTTTTCTACCATGTCTTCTATTTACTGATTCAGTCATCAGCTTCTTCTAATCTATTATTGATTCCTTCCAGGGTATTGTTTACTTTAGCTATGTTATTCTTCATTTCCTATTCGTTCTTATCATGGTTTCTACATCTTTTTTCATGCTGTTGTAGTTCCCACTAAGTTCCTTGTAGTTCTCATTATGTTGCTTGTAGTTCTGTCTATGTTGTTTGAGCATCTTCATAACCATTGCTTTGAAACTTATATCTGATAAATTGCTTGCCTCCATTTCACTTAGATCCTTTTCCAGTGACTCCTCCTTTTCTTTCATTTGAGGGTTGGTTCTTTTACTCCCCATTTTAGCTGTCTCTTTGTATTTATTTCTATGTATTAGATATAACTGCAATGTCTTCCAGTCTTTGTGGGGTGGCCTTATATAGAAAGTGTCCAGGCATACAGGGACATCTGGCCACCTCCACCCAATGGGCATGCCGGGTTGCAGCTGCTGGCCAATGTCCAGGGGCTCCATGTAAGGTGTGCCATGTGGCAGCAGCAGGTCCATGCATCCAGGGGCATCGAGTCACAGTGTCAAGGCCAGCTGCACAGAGTCATAGCGGTTGCCCAGGCATGGGGGTGCCAGGTCACCGTGGCAGGTCCAGGTCTCCAGGGGTGCTGGGTCTGGTGTCCCAGGATGCAGGGGCAGGTCCATGCATCTGGGGGTGTTGGGCTGCACTGTGGGGCCAGGCTTCCTGTCTTCAGCCTTAAGGTGCTGGGTCACAGCCATTTCCCACAGCCTCCTCCTGAAGAGGACCCTGCGGATCTTCTTAAATGATGTGCTTTCCAATCCCAAGCTGCGAGCAGTGACAGACCAAGCAGTGTGTGGTGACATCCATGGGCTCACCTACCAGAAGTCCCAGAACCACCTGCCCCAAGTCCCCGCACCTACAGACAGATGTACACCCACACTCATATGCATGCATGCTCTCTCTCTCACATGCTCACCTACTCCCACTCTAACGCTCACTCTGTTCCTGCCCAGAGCCAAGTTGGGATCTCCTCAGCTCAATTATCATTTACTCTGGGAAGATTTTCCTGACTCCCTCTTCACCTCTCTCAGATTGATGAAATGCCTCTGTATATTCTTGTAGCACCCAATACTTAGATGTGTCATAGCACACTGTCTGTTTACTTGAGTCTCCCACTCAACTATTAACTTCTTTAGGGTAGAGAACTGTGTATTTTATTTGTCTTTCCAACCCTAACCCAGTGAAGTGGTCGTGAATATGTGTTGAGTGAATAAATGACTAGGATCTCTTGGCCAGGTCTTCAGCAGTGAGGTAAAATAAAGAAGCTGGGCAGTGACGTGATCTCAGCTTTCCAAGCCAACCACCTATCTTACTAACACATCCACTTCCAGGAAAAATTACTTCTATACCACACTTTCCAGTGCTCCTTCTGCCTTCCCACACCCTCACCCAGTTGTCAACCCAACATCTTGCCACACTCTACTTTGAGGGTCCTAAAGGGGACCAAAGTTTTTGCCACCTCTAAATATGCCTTTTAAGATATTTATTTTAAACTGGTTATTAAGAAACAAAGGACTCCAAAAGAACCATTGACCCTTTCCTTTTCTGTCTAAAGCAATTCAATAGAAGAACCTGTTTCAGGAAGGGAATCTTAGCATTTTCACCTTAGCCTATTTGAATTAAGTGTAGCAAACAGGGAGGACCTAAGCAAAAATTTGTTTGATAGATTCCCCTCTGGGTTATCCAGCAAGAATTTGTTTAACACATGTTTGCTCTTTTTCATCTATCTTGAATTGCCTATTTTCCCTTTAAAATTTCAGACCTCTGCCCTTGTTAAATTTTGTCCAGAATTGCATATAAGCCTCAACTGCCCAATGCATTTTCAGGTCTCATCTTATGGCATCCCTGAATGTACACCCATAGTAAACTTGGGCCCTTCCTTATGTTAATCTGTCTCATATTAATTTGATTAATAGTCCAGCTAGAAGAACCTAGAAGGTGGGAGGAAAGTTATTTTTGTGTCCTTACATTCCCCTTCTGTACTTGTTTGGCTTGGAAAACACTAATTTCTTTCTGAATAACCAAAAAGAAAGCACATTGTGTCCTTAGATGTCACCTTTCTTTCCCTCTTCCTCCTCCTAAAACAGGAGAATGTTGGCTTCTGGCACCCTTTGCAAACTGTATTCGAATTGGCCTCCATCCCCATCCGCCCTCAGCTCGCACCTGAACCAAGGAGGGAATACAAAACTTCAGAGATGATCAAAGGATGGGAAATGAGTTCAGTTTGAAAAATAAGATCTATGCAAGCAAAACATAGAGGTTGGGATTATCAGTGTTTATCCAGGAAAGTTGAGGAGAGGCTTGGTTGGACTCGGCTTTCCCATCCTAGAGAGCTCTTTCGGGCAGGATGGGGAGATAGGCTGGGCGGAATGTTAGATATCAGCAAAAAGCCTCCTTGATGTGCTCAGGTTTTAATAGTTTTCACTGCAGGGGATGTCTTCCTGGAGTCATCCCTTCCTGCCCTGGAATTCCATGCTCAGGCTGGCTGTGACCTTCCTGGGATCCAAGTCCCATTCATTTGAGCTATTTTTGATCTGCAGTAAATTAACTAGACTGGGAAGATGGGAAAGTGCCACTCCTAAAGAGGGCAATTCACTGTGTCAGAATGTCCTGAGGCAACACTGTGAGCCCTTTGGATCCCAGAACAATGATCCCCAGGATTCAGGGTGCCCTGGGCTAAGTAGGCAATCTCTGCAGAGCCTGATCCTTCAGCAGAGAAGGAGCAGGGCCAGCATCCTCAGCTAAAACTGCAGAGGCTTTTGACTCCCTGGCAATAACAACCTTTCCTCCCATTTTTAACTATTTGTACCAATAGTCCTACTAGGTGAATTTTAGTATCCCATTTGACTGAAGCTTAGAAAGATTAAGAAACTCACCTGAGGTTACCAGCTAGCAAATGCTAGGGCCAATATTCTAACCCATAAATGTGACATCAAAACTACTATACTACACTACTCCATCAATTAGGGTTCTTCCCAGAGGAACAAATTGAGTGAGTTTCAGGTGTGCAGGGGTTAGGGGAGCAGGGCAATGTAGTCTTGGTTCCATTTTTCCCTTCCCAGAGGTGGAATGAATGAAAGGACTGAGTACCCTGTGCCTACCCATCAGACACATGTGTATAGCATACTGCACTGCCTCTGAGGACCAGCATATGAGAATCCCAAGAAGTCCTTCTTGTAGCTTACAGTTCAGTTTAGCAAAGCAAGAATTCAAAAGGTTACGCAGGAAAAGCAGGATTGAAGGAGATAGTCTGGACCTGAAGAGGTGTCCTATAGTAGTGGAGAGAACCCTGGCCTGGTCAGAATGTCCAGGTTCTTTTTCTGGTTAACACACAACAGGTTACTTACTAGTACTCTCTGTTCCTCAATTCTTTTATCAAGAAAAGGTGGTGGATTAGAATAGGAGGATTAGGGTAAGTAAATGCTCACTCTACTGACCTCATTACATATAAAGATAAAATAAAATCATTGATATAAAAGAACATTAAATGAATAAGGTACCATATATAGTCATCTATAATAATAAAAGCATAATATGCTAATTAGACCGGACAGGCGAACGACCTTCCAGACATCTTTTCAGGATGAATTTTGTGCATTGGGCCTCTAGTGTTTTATAACAATCCTTAGTTCTTGTATACTTTAGTCTTCAGCTCAAAATGTTTTATAGATATTCTCAAGGTATATTTTTTTGGTGCTCAAATGGCTCAGCCTAAGTATTGAGGTATGCCAGGTTCTCTGTGATTCTCATCAGCCAAATCACCCAATGTCATTAAAATCTTGACAAGATCAGTCCCTTCTTAGCTGTCTACCCTGACACAAACAACCTCAATTCCACTTTTCTGAACAAGTCAAGATCTTTCACATCACTGGACATTTGCAAACTCCATTCCCTTAACTTAGAATACTTGGTCTGACCATCCCCACCCCCCACATCCTAGTTTTGACATTCAAAGAGAAAGACTGTGTTATTCACAATCATATTTCAACAGTTAATGCAGTGCATAACACATAGTGGATACTCAGTGAATTATATAGATTTCCTCCTGATTTTCCTCCCCAGTCTTGCTTATTTTTTTCATTGCTACTGATGTGGTGATCTTTCTGACCTCATCCTGTGGAAATACCACAGAGATTAGTTCATCAAAAAGGATAAAGTTCTTGTGACATTTTGTGTTAATGTTTAACAGAAATACTTGGAAGTGTAGTGACTCAGGGAGACAATGGTGAAATCCTTTGGCCTTCTCAAACTGTTACTGACATCCACTCGCCCCTATTCTCTTCCCATGACATGGTGGGAGGCCTAGCCCACCGATATTCAGTGTTCCCTGGACCATATTCTTCTCTTTTGGCCAGGTACACTCTAAGCATTCAAACTGGAGGCTTGACCCACTCCACCACCTCTGCCCACACTCACCCACCTACATAGCCTCTCCCTCTGGGGGATTCTTCTTACAGTTGTGAAACAGCTGGAGCTTTTAGAAGCACTATAGCTGTAGAGGTTCCCATCCCCTTCTCCCTATCCCAAATCAGATTGTAGGGGTCCAGGACTATAAAGGGCAGTTTACTTGTTTCTTTCCTATGACAGAAAAATTGAGTGGAATGGTCACTGGTAGTGAATAAATAAAGCAAAAGACCCAGGCCAGCTGGGGACTATTGAAAAAAAAAATCAAATGCATGAATTATCCTGTTTACACCAGAAATAAATTGATAGTTTGGAACTGTAGTTAAGAGATTGTGCAGAAATTATAGGTCATTCATGAAGACAAATGCATGGAGCTGTGTTTTAGCCCCTTCTTATTTATTGAAGACTTTGGTACCAAGCTCCTGGTCTTCCACTCCATAGAAAGTCATGCTATCATCTTGAGTAACTTCAATGTCAAACAGACCAGTTGTTTACAAACTAGGGATCACAGCACATCAGTGTGTCATGGAATTGATATAGAAGATTGTGATGAGATGGCGTTTTTTTAAAAATATATTTTCTTGATTTCAGAGAGGAAGAGAGAGGGAGAGAGAGAAGCATCAATGATAAGAGAGAATCATTGATCAGCTTCCTCCTGACACCCCCCCACTGGAGCTCAAGCCCGCAACTCAAGCATGTGCCCTGACTGGGAATTGAACCGTAACTTGTGGTTCATAAGTCAATGCTCAACCACTGAGCCACACCGGCCAGGTTATGACAAAATGTTTTTAAGACAAATTAGAAATAAAATATCAGTATACTTCACATGTAGGAAGGGCGGTTTAGGGGTAAAACATTTATTTCAATAACATGTAGATCATATGACAACATCTACACTAATAAAAGACAAACATGCAGAAGAGATTAAAAGTAACAATTCGAAGGAGTAGCAGCTGCTTGTGTAGGCCACTCCCATCCAAGGAACAGCAGTCTCCTGTTCACCACACCCTCTGTCTGAGGAACAGCAGCTGTGTGTGAAGCCTCCCCCCACCAGCCAGAGGAGCCACTACAACTGTGAACAGCACCCACCAGAGGAGCTGCTACCAACTGAGGAGCAGCTGCTACCACAACCGCCCGAGGAGCAACCGCAGCCCGAGAGCCACTGCCACCCAAGGAGCAGCCACTGAACGACTCAACATCTAGATATGGCGGTACAATCAAACATGGGTAGACAAAGAAACCCCCAAAGGAAAGAAAAGGAGGACTCGCCAGAAAAGCAGCTAAGTGATACAGAGGCATGCAACATGACAAAAAAAGAATTCAGATTAAGGGTCCTAGAGTGCATAAACCGGATGGAGGAAAAAATCAACAACTTATGCAAGAAGCAAGAAGAAACAGATGAAAAAATCAATAAATTATGTAAGAACCAAGAAGAAATGAAGAGTGATATAACCGCAATAAAAAACACCATTGAAAGTTTCAACAGTAGACTAGGAGAAGCAGAGGACCGAATTAGTGAACTAGAAGACAGGGAAACAAAACACACCCAAACTGAACAGCAATTGGAGGAAAAAAATTAAAAGACAGGAGGAGAGCCTAAGGGAGCTATGGGACAACATGAAACGAAACAACATACGAATAATAGGGGTGCCAGAACAACAGAAAGAGGAACAAGGGTTAGAAAACCTATTTGAAGAAATAATATCAGAAAACTTCCCAGAGGTGGGGAAGAAAAAAATCACACAAGCACGGAGAGTCCCAAACAAGGTGAACCTGAAAAGACCCACACCAAGACACATCATAATTACCATGGCAAATGTTCAGGACAAAGAGAGAATCTTAAAGGCTGCAAGAGAGAGACGGAAAGTTACATTCAAGGGATCTCCCATTAGATTATCAAATGATTTCTCAACAGAAACACATCAGACCAGAAAAGAATGGACAGAAATTTACAAAGTGATGCAAAACAAAGGACTGAATCCAAGAATACTCTATCCAGCAAGGCTATCATTCAAAATTGAAAGGGAAATAAGAAGCTTCACAGACAAAAAAAGGCTAAGGGAGTTTATCACCACCAAGCCAGCAATGCAAGAAATGCTAAAGGGACTGGTGTAAAAAGAAGAAATAAAAAGCTCAGAAAGAAAACAGCCACACACAAAAAGAAATGGCTACAAACAAGTACCTTTCAATAATAACTTTAAATGTAAATGGACTAAATGCTCCAACCAAAAGACATCGAGTGGCTGAATGGATAAAAAAACATGACCCATATATGCTATCTACAAGAGACCCACCTCAGAAGAAGGGACTCACACAGACTGAAAGTGAAGGGATGGAAAAATATCTTTCAGGCAAATGGAAATGAAAAGAAAGCTGGGGTAGCAATACTTGTATCAGACAAAATAGACCTCAAAGTGAAGGCCATAACAAGAGATAAAGAAGGCCACTTCATAATACTAAAGGGATCAATACAACAAGAGGATATAACCCTGATAAACATATATGCACCCAATGCAGGAGCACCCAAATACATAAAAAAACTCCTGGAAGATATCAAAGGAGAGATCAACAACAATACAATCATAGTAGGGGACTTTAATACACCACTGACATCACTGGATGAATCCTCTAGACAAACAATCAGCAAAGAAACAGCAATCCTAAATGACTCACTAGATCAGATGGACTTAATTGACATCTTCAGAACACTACACCCCACAGCTGCGGAATATACATTCCTCTCAGGTGCTCATGGGACATATTCAAAAAATAGACCACATATTGGGTCACAAGCAAAGTCTCCACAAATTCAAGAAGATTGAGATCATAAAAAGCATCTTCTCAGACCATGATGGCATAATGTTAGAAATAAACTACAATAAAAACAACCCAAAATACTCAAACACTTGGAAGCTGAATAGCATGTTATTAAATATTGATTGGGTTACCGATGACATCAAAGAAGAAATTAAAAACATCCTGGACACTAATGACAATGAAAACACAACAATCCAAAACCTCTGGGACACAATGAAAGCAGTCCTGAGAGGGAAGTTTATAGCTCTACAGGCCTATCTCAAAAAACAAGAAAAAATGGTAGTCAATCATCTAACTCTACAACTCAAAGAATTAGAAAGAGAGCAACAAGAAAACCCCAGAGTGAGCAGAAGGAAGGAGATAATAAAGATTAGAGCAGAAATCAATGACATAGAGACCAAAAAAACAATACAGAAAATCAATGAAACCAAGAGCTGGTTCTTTGAAAGGATAAACAAGATGGACAAACCACTCGCCAGGCTCACCAAGAAGCAAAGAGAAAGGTCCCAAATAAACCAAATCAGAAATGATAGAGGCGAAATAACAACAGACCCCACAGAAATACAAATGATTGTTAAACAATACTACGGGCAACTCTACTCCAACAAACTAGACAACCTGGAGGAAATGGAAAAATTTCTAGAAAAATACAACATTCCAAAACTCAATCAGGAAGAATCTAAAAACCTCAATAGGCCAATAACTATGGAAGAAATTGAAGCAGTCATCAGAAAGCTTCCAGCAAACAAAAGTCCAGGGCCAGACGGCTTCACAGGGGAGTTCTACCAAACATTCAAGGAAGAACTAAAACCTACCCTCCTCAGACTACTACAAAAAATTCAAGAGGAAGGAACACTTCCAAGCTCATTCTATGAAGCCAGCATCACCCTAATACCAAAACCAGGTAAAGACATCACAATGAAAGAGAATTACAGGCCAATATCCCTCATGAACATAGATGCCAAAATCCTCAACAAAATCTTAGCAAATCGGATCCAGCAGTACATCAGAAGATCATACACCATGACCAAGTAGGATTTATCCCAGGGATGCAAGGATGGTACAATATCCTCAAATCAATAAACGTGATACATCACGTAAACAAATTGAGAGATAAAAATCACATAGTCATATCAATTGATGCAGAAAAAGCATTTGACAAAATCCAACACCCTTTCTTGATAAAAACTCTCAGCAAGGTGGGAATAGAAGGATCATACCTCAACATAATAAAAGCCATATATGACAAACCCACAGCCAACATCATACTCAATGGACAAAAACTAACACCATTTCCCCTAAGAACAGGAACAAGACAGGGATGCCCACTCTCACCACTCCTGTTCAATATAGTACTGGAAGTATTAGCCATTGCAATTAGACAAGAGGAAGAAATAAAAGGCATCCAAATTGGAAAAGAAGAAGTAAACCTGTCCTTATTTGCAGATGACATGATATTATACATAAAAACCCCTAAAGACTCCATAAAAAAAACTATTAGACTTAATAAATGAATTCGGCAATGTAGCAGGATACAAAATTAACACCAAGAAATCTATGGCATTTCTATACACCAATAGTAAACTTACAGAAAGAGAGACTAAAAAAACAATCCCATTTACCATTGCAACAAAAAAACTTAAGATACCTAGGAATAAACTTAACGAAGGAGGTAAAAGACCTCTACTCAGAAAACTACAGGATGTTGAAAAAAGAGATAGAGGAAGACATAAACAGATGGAAGAACATACCATGTTCTTGGATTGGTAGAATCAACATCATCAAAATGTCCATACTACCCAAAGCAATCTATAAATTCAACGCACTTCCCATTAAAATACCAACGGCATATTTCACAGGCCTAGAACGAACTCTCCAAAAATTCATCTGGAATAAAAAAAGTCCCCGATTAGCTGCAGCGATCCTAAGAAAGAACAAAGTAGGTGGGATCTCAATACCAGATATCAAGCTGTATTACAAAGCCACTGTTCTCAAAACTGCCTAGTATTGGCACAAGAACAGACATATAGATCAATGGAATAGAATAGAGAGCCCAGAAATCGGCCCGAACCAATATGCTCAATTAATATTTGACAAAGGAGGCAAGAATATACAATGGAGTCAAGATAGTCTCTTCAATAAATGGTGTTGGGAAAATTGGACGGATACATGCAAGAAAATGAAACTAGACCACCAACTTACCCCATACACAAAAATAAACTCAAAATGCATAAAGGACTTAAATGTACAACGGGAAACCATAAAAATACTAGAAGAATCCAAAGGCAACAAAATCTCAGACATATGCTGAAGCAATTTCTTCACTGATACTGCTCCGAGGGCAATGGAAACTAAAGAGAAAATAAACAAATGGGACTACATCAAAATAAAAAGCTTCTGCACAGCAAAAGAAACCATCAACAAAACAACAAGAAAGCCCACTGGGTGGGAAAACATATTTGCCAATGTTATATCTGATAAGGTCCTAATCTCCAAAATTTATAGGGAACTCATACAACTTAACAAAAGGAAGATACCACAATCCAATCAAAAAATGGGCAAAGGACCTAAATAGACACCT
>NW_005871067.1:8424595-8438789 GCF_000147115.1 Myotis lucifugus | reverse complement strand
AAGGCTACAAAGTTTCAATTATAGAAGGTAAATAAATCCCAGAATTTAAAAAAAGAGGGAAAAAAGGAGAGGCTGGGAGCTTCTGTCGCTGGGGGTCTTGGCCAGCCTGAAAACGGCCCTCAGCCCCTCACCCAGGCTGGCCAAACCTCCATGGGGTGAGGGTCCCCACTGGGGGGGGCTTGACCAGCCTTCAAACAGCCATTAGCCCCTCACCCAGGCTGGCCAGGCACCCCAGTGGGGACCCCCACCCTGAAGGGGGTGTGACCAGCCTGCAAACAGCCATCAACCCCTCACCTAGGCTGGTCAGGAACCCCAGTGGGGACCCCCACCCTGAAGGGGCTGTGGCCAGCCTGCAAACACCCATCAGCCCCTCACCCAGGCTGGCCAGGCACCCCAGCAGGGACCCCCACCCTGATTCGGGACACCCTTCAGGGCAAACCAGCCATCCCCCACCCATGCTTCAGGCCTCTATCCTATATAATAAAAGGGTAATATGCAAACTGACCCTAACAGCAGAACGACTGGGAATGACTGGACACTATGACACACACTGACCACCAGGGGGCAGACGCCCTATGCAGGAGCTGCCCCCTGGTGGTCAGTGTGCTTCCATAGGGGGAGCTCTGCTCAGCCACAAGCCAGGCTGATGGCTGCCAGTACAGCGGTGGTGGTGGGAGCCTCTCCCGCCTCCTCAGCAGCGCTAAGGATGTCCGACTGCAGCTTAGGCCTGCCTGCTCCCTGCTGGCAAGTGGACATTCCCCGAGGGCTGCTGGGCTGCTAGAGGGATGTCTGACTGCCAGCTTGGGCCCCATCCCCCAGGGAGCAAGCCTAAGCCACCAGGGGGACATCCTCCGAGAGGTCCCAGACTGCAAGAGGGCATAGGCCAGGCTGAGGGACCCCCCCAAGTGCACAAATTTTTGTGCATCGGGGCTCTAGTATACTAATAATATATTATTTCAATTATATAATACATACAAGTGTACTAGGTCACAATATAAAATACATATCTTATTGTGGCCAGAATCAAAGGTTTAAAAGAGATAGGAGTACATATAATAAAATATATTATTCAGAGTTAAATGGAAAAAAAAGTTTTGACACAAGCTACAACATAAATGAACCTTAAAGACGTTATGCTAAGTGAAATAAGCAAGTCACTTACCTTCAGTAGTCACATTCATAGGAATAAAAAGTAGAACGATGGGCTGTCAGAAGTTGGTTGGGGGGGATAGGGAGTAGGCAGTTATTGTTCAATGGGGTCAGACTTCTAGTTTTGCAAGATGAAAGAGTTCTGTAGATGGATGGTAATGCTGGTGACACAACAATGTGAATGTACTTAATGCCACTGAATACACTTATTGCACTTACTACAATGCACTTATTACAAGTAAGAGATAAAATTTTATGTTTCATGTACCAGGTGTGCCGGTTAATAATGCGGATTTTTTTCAATAGATGGAGTTACACATATGTTGATATATATGCAATTTGATATGTATGCTATTTTGTTGTATTGACAACAAGCTTCAAAACTTCATATGTCAAATTTGCTGAAGGTGTTAACATCATAGATATTTTTACATTTAAAAATGTTGAATTTTGTGCCAAAAAACGAGCATTTGTGGGAAGTTATAATTCATTACTTTATTTTGAAGAAAAGTGCTGCTGAATACTTTGGGAAGCTTATGGTGAACGTGCTCCATCTTAAGATACTTGTGAACACTGGTTTAAACGTTTTAAAAGTGATGATTTCAATGTGAAAGACAAAGAACGTCCAGGTCAACCAAAAAAGTTTGAAGACCAACAATTACAAGCATTATTGGATGAAGATGCATGTCAAACTCAAAAACAACTTGCAGAAAGATTAAACGTTGCTCAGCAAACAATTTCCGATCATTTACAAGCAATGGGAAAGATTTTAAAGGAAGGAAAATGGGTGCCACATCAACTGAACTAAAGACAAATGTAAAACTGAAAAGTCATCAGTAAATGTTGCTTTAAAGGCACCAAAGAAAGTCTTTTTTGCATTGAGTTGTGACTGGCGATGAAAAGTTGTTGGGGTCCAGCCCCAGCAGGTCCAGGGGTTCCCAAAGGTGTGGATGGAGTCAGCGAAGAAGGAATGACATGGAGACAGCGTTCAGTTGATCAGCCTAGCCAGGTTCCCTTTTTTTCTCGTGTTACATCTGTATTTATACCATTTGATCCTATAGGCATGCCTCTATAGTCACATCGTGGTATGTTTTGGGTCCTCCCTTAACCTTCTACAGTTCCTTGTTTCATGTCCATAGTTTCTTATCTGACCTTTGCCAAAAATCCTGTCTCTATCTAATTCTGTTGATTTTAATCTTGTCTAGGTTAATCTCTGTGTTCCATTGCAAGGGCTATTCCAACGTCACTATTCTACTGCTCTACTGATAAGCTACAAGGAAGTGACTGAAGGAGATTATCCTACCAAGTAAAGGTTACGTCCTCCCAGCCCCGCTGCTTGCCTTCCCTGGGACTGCCCTGTGTTGGTGGGTCTCCAGGGGTATAGGCTTTGGTGATTTCCCTGGTGGGCAGACCCCTGGGGATGTGGGCCCAACAAGTCCCAAATTTATTGCCAACAGTCTTGGTCCAAGTTATTCATAAGTAGTACATGGTATCTCTGTAACACTAGGGGGTTTTACTGATTCATTCCCCTCTCCAGTCCCATCAATCCCCAACATCCCCACCTGGGGAAACAACCTTTCTCCGGGAGGTGGCCCTGGTTAAAACACATAGCGCTAAGAGGGGGAGCAAACATATTAAGAACAGTATGCCATATACGCCAGGTCCCTTGAAACATATGCTGTGCAGATGTTTCTTCCCTTTAGCGACTGTGTCAAGCAGCAAGGATAGAACGGTTTCCGGCAAATTCCCCCATTTTTATTTTTTAAATGATAGCGCATGTAAATCAGCGGCCACCTCTCAGATTGGGTTGTTTAAGACTCGGAAGAAGACTGGCAAGCAATGACAGTGAGCATAGCTATAAACATAATGGATGGAGTGCACATGGAGCCTTGTTCCTGTAGAAGGTTGCTGGCCTCTTCAGTCAAGGATTTCAGCTGTCCCCAAGTCGGTGGTTTGGTTGTCCTCGTTGATCTGGCTAGCGGGCGGCAGTGCTGGCGATGGGCTTCCTGAAGCGTCAGCGTGTTGAACGGCTGGATCAACGGGTCCATCAGGGCCGCGCTTGATGGTGGTGTCGGTGTCTGGGCAGGAGTCAGCTGTGCCCTCTGGGTCGGCTGATATGGATGATATGGGGGAGGAAGAAGATGAGGCGGAGGCGGAGGGCGGTGTGACATGTCGGACTAGATGGTCTGGAATCCATACAGGTGAATCTGCGTCCTGTGGAAATATACAAGCATATCCTCACCCCCAGACTAAAAGTACATCAGGTCCCTTCCAGGCTCCTGTAAGTAAGTCTCTCCATTTGACGAGGGCTTTAGGTTTAGTTAGATCAGGGTTCCAATGTCTGTACATCGGGGAATTTCCCTCAGAATCTACATTTAGTATATTAATTACAAATAGAGTATGTTGTAGAACATGATGAGGAGAGGAATATTTAAACTCATTTTCTTGTAAGTTTTTAATTTGTGTTTTTAAAGTTTGGTGAGCCCTTTCTACTATTGGTTGGCCTTGAGGATTGTAGGGTATTCCTGTAGTATGTGTGTTGCCGAATGTAGAGCAAAAGTTTTTAAAGGCTGTAGAGGTATAGGCAGGCCCATTGTCTGTTTTAAGTGCCCTTGGTATTCCTAGGTAGGAAAAACATTGGAATAAATGTTGACTTACATCTTTAAAGGCTTCTCCTGTATGTGCAGAAGCAAGGATAACATGAGAAAAGGTATCAATACAAACATGCACATAGCAAAGTTTGCCAAAAGATGGGACATGAGTAATATCCATCTGCTATATGTCACAGGGTCTAAGTCCTCTTGAGTAGGACAATGGCCGTAGTCATGCACAATACCTCGAGCAGCTTCTCTAGATATGCGATAATATAGTCGGAGAGCAGAAGCATTTTGATGGTGAATGGCATGAGACCGCCGGGCTTCTTCTAGAGCTGTACAAACTACTGGGCGAGTTTGTAAATCCGCCTGATAATTTCCTTCGCCTAAGGGTCCTGGTAGGCAGGAATGAGCTCTAATATGTCCAATATAGAAAGCCTTTTCTCGTTTATGAATGTAAGTTTGTAGCTGAGTTAACAAAGAGAAAATGGCTGTTCTTCCTAGTAGGAGAGAGGCGGTCTCAATATGAGGAAATAATTTAACTATATATTGAGAGTCACTGTACCAGTTAGAGGGAGTCTGGTGCAATTGTTCAAAAGCATAAATGACTGCCAAAAGCTCTGTTCTCTGGGCTGACGTCTCTAGGGTTTGTTGAGCATGGGTTATTGAGTCAATGATTATTACTGCCCTACCATTAGAGGAACCATCTGTGAATACTAAGGAGGCAGGTGATAATGGCTCTTTTGAACATTTAATAGGAAATATAAACAGATGTAGGGAGAGAAATTGCAATATAGGTGATCTTGGCAAATGATGTAAAATTTGTCCTGGGAAGTTACCTATAGCTATTTGCCATTCTTCTTCAAATTGTAATAGTGTGTCTAATTGTTCTCTTTTATAAGGTACTATTATCTCAGTAACTTCTCTTCCAAAGAGTTCGATACTGCGTCGTCTACCTTTGATAATGAGAGTGGCCACTAGGGAGGGAGGGATAGGATGTTACAATCTTCCTAGGAGTGACAGGTAAATGTATCCATTCTAATGGTCCTTCCTGCCATAAGCATCCTGTAGGAGTATATTTAGTGGCTAGAATAATTAAGGTCCAAAATTTGGAATAATCTAGATACTGTAGTTGCTGTTTATTGATGGCCTGTTCTATTTTTGCTATAGCTTTTTCTCCTTCTACAGTTAATTGTCAGGGAGACTTAGGGTTAGAATCTCCCTTTAAAATGTCAAATAGAGGTTTTAAGTCAAGAGTGGTTATTTTTAGATATGATCTGACCCAGTTGATATCACCTAATAGTTTCTGATAATCATTTAATGTGTTTAAATGATCTTTTCTTAATTGTAAAGGCTGATAGGTGGTAGTAGAGGTATGTAATATTCTGCCTAAGTAGGAAAAAGAAGGTTCAGTCTGAATCTTTTCTGGGGCTATTTTTAGACCATGTTCTTCTAAAGCAAGGACGGTCTGTGTAAGAATTTTCTGTAAAGTAACCCAATCTTTATGAGCTAGTAAAATATCATCCATATAATGAATAAGATATAGATCCAAAAATTTCTT
The DNA here is from genome assembly GCF_000147115.1 of Myotis lucifugus. Taxonomy (NCBI): domain Eukaryota; kingdom Metazoa; phylum Chordata; class Mammalia; order Chiroptera; family Vespertilionidae; genus Myotis; species Myotis lucifugus. The sequence continues at coordinate 8,433,485 of NW_005871067.1, read as the reverse complement.
TCTAATAGTTTGCAATGCCTGGTCTACAAACTTTTGACATAATGTAGGACTATTTTTCATCCCTTGTGGGAGAACCTTCCATTGATATCTCTGATAAGGCTGTCTAAAGTTTTCTGATGGTATGCTGAATGCAAATCTTTGACAATCAGCCAGGTGAAAAGGTATAGTGAAAAAAAAATCCTGTAAGTCAATAACAACAACACAATACTCCTGTGGAATTGCCACAGGGGAGGGCAATCCAGGTTGTAAGGAGCCCATATCTTCCATGGTGGCATTTATGGCTCTAAGACAGCCGTGGGCAAACTACGGCCTGTGGGCCGGATGAATAAAACAAACAAACAAAAAAGACCGTACCCTTTTATGTAATGATGTTTACTTTGAATTTATATTAGTTCACACAAACACTCCATCCATGCTTTTGTTCCGGCCCTCCGGTCCAGTTTAAGAACCCATTGTGGCCCTCGAGTCAAAAAGTTTGCCCACCCCTGCTCTAAGATCTTGCAAAAGTCTCCACTTGCCTGATTTCTTTCTTATTACAAACATGGGTGTGTTTCAGGGACTATTTGATGGCTCTATATGTCCCTCTGCTAATTGCTGATCAATTAAATGTTGGGCTGCTGATATTTTCTCAGATGTTAAGGGCCATTGCTCAACCCATACTGGTTGTGATGATTTCCATAGAATCTATCTTCTAGATCAGGGGTCCTCAAACTACGGCCCGCAGGCCACATGCAAATACAAATATTGTATTTGTTCCCGTTTTGTTTTTTTACTTCAAAATAAGATATGTGCAGTGTGCATAGGAATTTGTTCATAGTTTTTCTTTAAACTATAGTCCGGCCCTCCAACGGTCTGAGGGACAGTGAACTGGCCCCCTGTTTAAAAAGTTTGAGGACCCCTGTTCTAGATAGTAATTTCATTTGTTGTTATATGGACTCTATCCAATTGTTCCCAGTCTATTTTTTACTTTAAAGCCAGAACTTGACATGGGTCACCAGTAAGATTCTGATTAAAGCCAAGAACAGTGAAAGGATGACTTCCTAGACTTTAGGCCTTGCCCACTATACTCATTTTAGTGCATCTCAGGCACAAAATCCAGCTTGGTGTGTCCACAGAGAAAAGTGAGTGCTGGGAGGCTCATGGCTGCTTCGTCTGCACAAGGCAAACTACCAAAAAACTAATTGCCAAAGCCCTTCCTCCTCTTACATACACGCCATAATACCTTTGATCTGTGTCAGTTAAGTGCCAATAACTGACCAAATCCTAAAGATCTGATATCAGGACACTAAGAAGGCCCTGTGTGTATCTAATCACCAGTCCTGGTATTTTCAGAATTATCCTGACTTCAAAATTTTCTGGGTTGCCATAAACCATCAAATCACGTTGGAAGTTCCAAAATTTCTATTTCTAAATTAAACCTAAAAAGAAGCTTCTGACATTTAAAATGAATGTTAAAATATCTTTTGGCAGACAATGTGTTCAAATGTTTTATTTTAAAAGGTAGGGTCACTGAATCCAGCGGGAAGCCCCTCTGTTTGCTCTTCCCTATAATCCCACAGCTAGAGTTTGTCCATTTATCTATAGGTGTCATCAGGATTATTAGTGGGCAAATATTTCTAGGAGAGATACTATTTTAAACTTTTATAAGTCATTTATAACTTAGAGGGAATGTATTTTAGATTCTTTACTGAAAACAACACTTTGATCAGGAGAGAAGAAGGCAAGAGCATGATACTAACCTTTTTGTCATTATCATACCTTAAAGAGTACTTTTTATATGTTTTTATTGATTTCAGAAAGAAGGAGGAGAAGAAGAAGAAGAAGAAGAAGAAGAAGAAGAAGAAGAAGAAGAAGAAGAAGAAGAAGAAGAAGGAGAAGAAGAAGAAGAAGAAGAAGAAAGAAGAAGAAGAAGAAGAAAGAGAAGAAGGAGAGAGAGAGAGAGAGAGAGAGAGAGAGAGAGAGAGAAGAAATATCAATGATGAGGGAATCATCAAATGGCTGCCTCCTGCATACCCTCTACTAGGGATTGAACCCAAAACCCACACACCTGCCCTAACTGGAAACCGAACCTCGACCTCCTGGTTCATGGGGTGATGCTCAACCACTGAGCCACACCCACCAGGCTAAAGAATATTTTTAAACATCTTTTTCCTAATCATCTTGCCCCCTATAAAATTTTAATACCACAGATACACTTTATATCTGTTTGTGTATTATATTCATATCAGTGCTTTATACATAAAAAGAGTATGGTCTTTTCAGTCCCTGAAGAACCAATCCCCCTGCTTGGGAAAATGTCATCCCATTGAGAATGCATAATTGAGAAGTCATTATCCAGTGGAAAAATATGTAGATGACAAAGATGTCGAGGGCCACCAAACAAAGTTCATTGCGCAGCACTGCTTTGCTTGGTGAAACCAGCTATCTCTCTGCAGCCTTGACAGCCATCCCCAGACTTCAGGAGTAGAATTTAGCCACGTACTGTTTTTCCCAAGCTTGCAGGTCCCTTTCTCCTGGCTCTGACAGTACCTAGATTAGAAGGCCCCTGAGGAAGAGATTATGTTGCTAGATAAGTAGACTCTCCTGGGACCATAGGCAGGGTCAGATGCCCCCAGAGGCCCAGAGGTAGAGTCAGGTTTAGTCCAAAGGTCTGGTGGGGGGGGGGGGGGGGGGGCGGGGTCTACACTTCTCACCCTATAATGGATGAAGGGAGGGTCAGGCAGAAGCACCACCTTCCCAGGGAGGCAATGAGCCTGTTAAGAAAATCATTGCAAAGGGCTCATCTGGAGTCAATGATATCTATTTTTTCAATTAATACTAATTACTGCCTTGGTAGCTGAAAATTACCAACTGTTTAATTTTAAAAGAGCCCTATAGATGAAAGCCAAGACAAGACAAACAGAGGAATTTGAAATGCAAGGCAGCAAAGAGCAGCATATAGAAAACTGACCCAACAAATGCAAATCCAGACAAAGAAAAGTGAACAAGATAATGCCGGTGAGGTATGTCCAAGGAGACAAGAAAGGCTTCTATAAATATAACCAGAAAAAATATTTATCTTGGTTGATGAGATCACCACACATAGCTCATGATAGGGTTTTTGCTGCTTCCTTAATTGAAGCTTGGAAGAGAACAGACATGAGAGAAGAATTCAGCCTACTAGCCCACAAGATGTATGTTCCTATAAGCCACTTAGTTTTTACTTAAATGCAGCTGAAGTCTTTGAGACGATACCATCAATCTGGACTGTGGCCTGTGTTTTCATGACACGCTGGCCCCTACCCTTTCCACCCACCATCATCCACAGCAACAAACTGGCTAATGACTTAGTCACACTGAGCATATGGGGTTGAAACAGGAAGAGCCATGAGTTGGACACAAGCCCGGAGGAGGGGAAAGACTGAACACACCCCTAGCCTTTACTTCCCAGAGACTTTCTTTTTCTCTGGATCCGCACTGTTCTTTTTTCTCTGCAGATGTGGGAGGAAAGCTGGGGTCCTCCACAGATATGAAGTCTCTGCTATGTGCCAAGGAGACTGCTAAGCATTGGGAATGTGGTAGTGAACAGACAAGGTCCTGTCTCAAGGAGCTTGCACTTGGAGCTAGGAGTGGGGTACTTAGTGATAGTTGGAGACAGATGACATTAATGATGAATATACAAGATAACTTCACATACTGATAAGTGCTACCCACAACATAAGATGAAGATAGAGAATAATTTGAGGGATTATTTAGCTTAAGAAGTTAAGGCAGGCATGTATGAGAAGCTGTTGCAACCTGAAAGGTTAACCTAAGATGTGACTTTAAAGGTGAGGAAGCAGTCATGTAACAGGGAGAGTGTTCCAAGAAGAGAGAACATAGAGTGGAAAGTCACTGAGTCAGAAAAGAGCTTGACATGTTCAGAGGATAAAGAAGGCCAGTAGGGCGGTACCATAATGGACCAAATAGAGAAGAGGGAGAAGCCTGCAGAAGGATCAGGCAGGGCCCATGATGTATGGCCTTGTAAGCTGTGGAAAGGGATTTGGATTCTGGGGTATTTTTTAAGGGGAAGAGTGCTATAATACAGTTTCTATTTTAGAAAGATCTGGCTGCTATGTAGAGAATGGACTAGGCCATAGGGACAAAAATAGAAATAAGAAGACTAGGTAGGAGCATGATCCAAGGAAGAGAGAAGGTAATGGTTTAGATATGGGTGGAGAAGTTCAGATAAAAAGAAGAGGAAGATTCTTTGTGAGATGGAAGAGAAAGCAAAGAATTAAGGATGACTCCTAGGTTTTTGTCCTGAGCAAAGGGGTAAACAGTGGTCCATTTAATAAGATGAAGCGAACTAGGAAATAAATGGGTTTGGAGTGGGAAGAAATCAAGTTTTCTGGTTTAGACATGTTAACTTTGAGATGCCTACTCTATTTCTCTCTAACATACCAAGAGAACTTAGTAAAATGTATGCCTCAGTTTCCTTATCTTTGAAGTATAACACTTACTGCCTTATAGGGTTGATGTAAAAATTAAATGAGCTAATATGTACAAAGCTGTGAGAACAGCTCCTGGCACAGAATAAGCATCACAATATAAGTGTTTGGTATTAACATTAAGGCAATTTTTAAATTGCAAATGATGATGGGAGGAGAGAGAGAGAAAAATTGAAAATCTGAGAAAGGGAAGGAGCAGGGTGGTATAGAGACAAAGGATGATTCCCAGAGTCCAAGAGAAGGTGGGCCTCAGGCAGGAACAGGGACACTTCTGCTACTGAAACAAGGAGAACCTGCTCATGTGGTACTGACACCATAGGTCTGGAGGGATATGTGGTGGGAAGAGGAGATAGTTTTCCTCTGACCACATCAATTTTCTCCATGGCATCTAAGGCAAGGTCATTATATGCTGTGAAGAGCAGGAGGTATGCTAGACATTTGAAATAAGAGTCAGGAGTGTGAAACTGTCTTCTCCAAAGTGGGAGAGTGCGCTTACTAGGAAGGCCCAGTCTGGCAAATGATAGAAGTCTTGGTATCTCAGACTGCATTGCACAATAGAAGGTTGGTTGTGCTGTTCATTCCAGTTATTTGTTCTCAGTTGAGGGGGTGCTTGCCAAGTAGCTGCTCCATGTCTAACACTGGGCTGCATGCTTGAGGAGTAAGGTGTGTGCAGTCTGAATGAAGAGAAAGGTTTAAAAATAAATTAAATAATTTAAGGACAAGTATAATTCAATTTGGAGCCAAAGACCATACTATAGAAAAAGATGCTTCAGAGGAAATGAAATCAATTGTGTGCTGGAACTGTAAAGGATGGCCTCCCAGTGGAAGTGGAGTCTGAGCTAAGAACTCAGCTTTGAAGGATAGTTATAGGGAACTCAACCATCCCCAAGTCAGAAGCCATTGTTACCTATAATCCCCCAACTTTTGTGTCCATCTCTATCATGAATGTTGCCCCAAGACTGCTCTGGTAAGGTAGAGCTGACTCACCTGCTTTGTCTAATGAGGTCCCACCCTATGTCATCAGTAGAAACAATAGACTTCTGTTTCAGAAGGGAGGGGGTTCTACCTTCTCAAACAAGAGAAGGTGGTGTGTGTTTTTCCATCTTAATTGGCTCTCTTCTTCCTAACATCATCTTTTGCAGTGCATGTGAGGAAGAGCTAATTGGGAAAGATTATAGCCAAAAGATAATCGAAAAGTTCACATGGAAATCCAGCCACATCTTTCTCCCTGATAGTGTTGCCACATTCTTCTTGTTCCTTATGCAATAGAAGTCTGTTTTGTTATCAATAATTATCAGCCTTGTCCAATTCTAAGGCTTGACTTCTTCTGAGGCCCTTGGGACATACCCTAGCAAAAGGGTCATAAGAGACTCTGCTGGTCCCATAAGAGGCAGGCTACGGAGTGACTGGAGAGACTCATGGCTGAACCCCAAAGATGTGTTCCTCATAGTGTTCCAGGCAGAAGGAGGCAAGACTTGATCTGTTCTAGCAAAGTTATTGTTTAAGCTGGAATTGCTGGTAAGGCTGCTTCCCTATAAGGCAACTCATATCCTGGCTGATGCTTGCCCTTCCCTGGAGCTCTGGCTCTCTGCCATCATGCTGCTGCTGAGACTTCTCCAGACTCTCTAAGGGATGGGGCTTTTCTGGTCCATTCTTCCCATCTTTATCTCTTAACTCTGCACTCAGCTACTCTTAGCCCATCCAGGATACAACTGATTATTTGGAAAGCTTTTCCAATAATGCTCTACAAAGTGAAGTGCCCCTAATTAGATATGATGCAGTCACAACCCATACCTACAGACTCTGGGATGGTACAAGGGTTTCCTGGAATCACTTCCCAAAAGGCATAAGCCCAGTCCAGGACACTTCAGAACTTACACTCTGGTATGATCTTGTCTTAGGATGTTGCTTGGTCTATCAGACCACTTGGAAGTCAGATGAATTTGCTTATTTTCCCTGCCTCCTCCAAATGGTTGTGATCCATTCTATTAGAGGTCATCACAGCCTACACGGGTTTGTAGAGGGCTGTGGCTCTCATTTGCCCTGCTCTCTGAAAAGTAGATTTGTGAAATCGAAGAAGGAGAGTTAAGGGAGGCACTGCCATTCCTGAGGCCTTCTGAAGCTTCTTTGGGTTCTATGCACTGGGAATAAGAACTGTGACCCCAGTCTCACATGTGAAAAACACTCTTTGCCATCTTTCCCACTCTTGATGCTGCCTTTCCTGCCTTCTTGACCTGAGACCTCAAGATGAAGTCTTTCTATGGCCTATCTGACTTCCAAGGTCAAGGGTGGTAGCAGGAAATAAGAGTGGCTTTGAGAATCCCCAGAAAAATGAAGCAATGAAGTACTTGAATATTCTCAGGTCCTGGGGGGAAAAAGATTTTTGTTTGTTTATTCTCATTAGCTTATTTATATTTCATAACTCCTACACCTTCTGTTAGAAGAAATCTAATATGAAATGTGACTCTAGACCTCTAGACAGAGCATGCACCAAGGACCAAGGGATGTGGATTAAGATTTCAGGAGACTGTAAGACATTTATATGTGCTATTGGTGCCATTTTTAAAGCAGTGTTCTTTCTCTTTCTCACTCTCGATGCCACCTAAAAACACTCTGTATCTTTCAGATGGTTACTTTATAACTTACAGACAATTGTATTAGTACTCTAAGGGTTGATAAAGGCATTAAAACCTATCAAAGAGCTCAGATTTCCTGCATATGGTTGCTGTAGGGAGATCAGCAGAGTAACTCACCTTCTGAAGAAAGGTCTCCATTTTAACTCAGTCATTTGGCCCTTTAAGTTGATCTAAATGTAACCTTTTCCTTCTACAAATGATTATCTGATGCTGGCCCAATTGGGAACTCTTCTAAATGCTACCTAGTCCATACCTTAAGTTCAATTTGTGAAGCAAAATGGCAAGCAGCATAAGTTTTCAGTGGCATAATTCTGTATTCATCCTAAGAAAGATTTACCAAATCATTAGTTTTTCAATTCATAGACTGTGCTACAAGAACTTTAAATATCATGCAACAGATGAGGACAGCAAGTCACTTGCCCATGGGCACACAGCAAGGTGCAAGATCTTTATTTCTAGTCAATCCAATAGTTTTTCAGGTTTACTTGTAAATTCCATGGTAACATTCAAGAATGATTGTAACTAATTTTGACACTGTAGAAAAGCACATAAAAATGATTTTGATGTTGGTTCAGCTTATTATCTGGAAAAGAAAATGACAGCCCAAATAAATTTGTCAATAAAAGCCTGACTTTTTTAGGGGGCAGGGAGGGATTCAGTGATATTTGACAAGTACTAGAGGCTATAAAATAGATGTAAGAAAACAAAGCTTAATCGTCCACTTTAACCCATTGGATACTACTAACATTTTTTTGTAGTTACCAACCTTCCTTTTCACAAACATCAGCAGGATGATGACATCTGTTCCTTTATGCAATAATATTTTATAGTGCATTTTTAGTATTTTTCATTAGTCACTTTTATTTTTTTCTCTGTGCAGTTTCCCATTATTTGTTATTTTTTAAATCTTTATTGTTGAGAGTATTACAGATGTCCCCATTTTACTCCCCCATTAACCCCCCTCCACCCAGTTCCCTACCCACCCAGGCCTTCACCACCCTATTATCTATGTTCATCGGTAATGCATATCCTATCTAATAATAGACAAAAGGGTAATTGACTGTACCTTCGCTACGCCTCCCATTGGCTAATCAGCTCGACATGCAAATTAACCGCCAACAAATATGGTGGTTAATTTGCATATGTAGGCACCCAGCGGCTATCGGCTATCGGAGCCTGCAATCAGAGCTGAGAGGTCCCCTGCCCAGGCCTGACACCTTGGTCAGAAGCATTAGGCCTGGGCATGGGCAGAGCCACGATGGTGGGGAGCAGGGGGGGAGCCAGCGATGGTGGGGAGCAGGAGCAGAGCCCGTGATTGCAGGGAGCTGGGGGTCCCCTGCCCAGGCCTAATGCCTTGGCCACAGGTTAGGCCTGGGCAGGGGCGGAGTGGGAGATCGCGGAGAGCTGTGGGTCCCCTGCCCAGGCCTAATGCCTCAGTGTGAGGCATTAGGCCTGGGCAGGGGCGGAGCTGGCAATCGCAGGGAGCAGGGGCTGAGTTGGCAATCGTGGGGAGCTGGGGGTCCTCTGCTCAGGCCTAATGCCTCGGCCAGAGGCGTTAGGCCTGGGCAGGGGCGGTGCCAGAGATCATGGTTAGCAGGGGCAGAGCCTAGTGATGGTGGGAGCTGGGGATTCTCTGCTCAGGGCCTAATGCCTTGGTTCAGAGGCATTAGGGCCTGGGCAGGGGCGGAGCTGACAATCACGGGGGGCTGTTGGTCTTCTGGCCCAGGCCTAGCGTCTTAAGCCTGGGCAGGGGGCGGGAGCCTACGAATGCAGGGAAGCAGGGGG
>NW_005871067.1:8398570-8424476 GCF_000147115.1 Myotis lucifugus | reverse complement strand
GGGAGCTGGGTGTCCACTGCCCAACGCCTAATGCCTTGGCCAGAGCATTAGAGCCTGGGCAGAGGCATGATGAGAGATGGCGCGGAGCTGGGGGTCTCAGCCACAGGCATTAGGTCTGGGCAGGGGTGGTTCCACAGCAATCGGTGGTAGCAGGGGCGGAGCTGGTGATGGTGGGAGCTGGAAGTTCCCTTGCCCAGGCCTAAGGCCTTGGCCAGAGGCATTAGGCCTGTGCAGGGGCAGAGCCAGCGATTGCGGGGAGCAGGGAGGGAGCTGGCGATGGTGGGGAGCAGGGGCAGAGCCAGTGATCATGGGGAACAGGGGCTGAGTCCACAATTGAGGGAGCTGGAGGTCCCCTGCCCAGGGCTAATGACTCGGCCAGAGGCATTAGGCCCAGGCAGGGGCCAAGCCAGCAATTGGTGTGAACTACAGAGGAAACACCTTTTCTGACTGCTCATTGGCTTAGCTCCCTGTATGCCACTGGTAATATTCTTAGTAACTTGGGTAATAAGAATCCAAATAGGTGATCTAGGGTTTTTTACCACACTCCTGGAGAAAAAAAGGAAGGTCCGCTGCTGGAGGGTTAAGAAATGTCATATCCTGTCCTAGCTGGTTTTGCTCAGTGGGTAATGCCCACTGCTGGGTCTGGGTTCAATTCTGACCAAGGGCATGTACCTAGGTTGCAGGCTCCTCCCTGGCCTGGGCCCAGGTCAGGGCTCATGCAGGAGGCAACCAATCAAAGTGTTCCTCTCACTTTGGTATTTCTCTCTGTCTTTCCCTTTCTCTTCCACATTCTCTAAAGATCAATGAAAACATATTCTCAGGTGAGGATACAAAAAGAAAGAAAGAAAGAAATGTCATATCCTATGAAAGACACATCTTGAAAATGCCTAAAGAAAGTTGTCATTTTTTCATGGTAAAGGGACTGGAGTCCATGTTGATGAAAACACCTTGGTGGCTGCGGTGACTGGCAGTGGCTGCAACAGTGGGGTGATGGGGCTGGTGCCTTCCCCTGATCAGCCCAGTTGCCTCCCACAAAGGGAGGCCAGACTGTGGCTTAGGCCCGCTCCCCAAGGGGAGCAGGGAGCAGGGAGTAGGACATCCCCTGAGGGCTCCCAGTATGTGATAGGGGGCAGGCTGGGCTGAGGGACCCCCCCCTCTAGTGCACAAATTTTTGTGCACCGGGCCCCTAGTATGCACATAAAATCTTTGGTTAATCTCTTCCCATACCCGCTTCACCCCTTCCCTCTGAGATTCATTGGTCTGTCCATGTTTCCATGAATATGGTTCTATTTTATTCATCAGTTTATTTTCTTCATTAGATTTCTTGTTCATTTATTTTAATTTTTAGATTCAATTATTGATAGATATGTATTGTTTGCCATTTTATTGTTTATACTAGAGGCCTGGTGCACAAAAATTTGTGCACACGGGGGGGTCCCTCAGCCCGACCTGTGCCCTCTCACAGTCTGGGAACCCTCGGGGAATGACCACCTGCTGGCTTAGGCCCACTCCCTGGGGGATTGGGCCTAAGCTGGCAGTCAGACATCCCTCTGGCAGCCCAGGAGCCCTCAGGGGATGTCCACTTGCCAGCGGGGAGCAGGCTTAAGCTGCAGTCGGACATCCTTAGCGCTGCTGAGGAGGCGGGAGAGCCTCCCACCACCACCGCTGTACTGGCAGCCATCAGCCTGGCTTGTGGCTGAGCAGAGCTCCCCCTGTGGGAGTGCACTGACCACCAGGGGGCAGCTCCTGCATTGAGCGTCTGCCCCCTGGTGGTCAGTGTGTGTCATAGTGACCAGTCATTCCCTGTCATTCTGCTGTCAGGGTCAATTTGCATATTACCCTTTTATTATATAGGAATGCCTGGCCAGCCGGGGTGAGGGGCTGATGGCTGTTTGCAGGCTGGCCACAGCCCCTTCAGGGTGGGGGTCCCTGCTGGGGTGCCTGGCCAGCCTGGGTGAGGGGCTGATGGCTGTTTGCAGGCTGGCCACAGCCCCTTCAGGGTGGGGGTCCCTGCTGGGGTGCCTGGCCAGACTGGGTGAGGGGCTGATTGCTGTTTGAAGGCTGGCCACAGCCCCTTCAGGGTAGGGGTCCCCACTGGGGTGCCTGACCACCTGGGTGAGGGGCTGATGGCTGTTTTCAGGCTGGCCACCGCCCCCAGCCACCCAAACTCCCAGTGGAGGCTGGCTGGAAGCAGGTGTCTGGGATTTATTTATCTTCTATAATTGAAACTTTGTTGCCTTGAGCGGATGCCACAGCCGGCCAGGGCAGGTGGAAGCTTGGCTTCCTCTATCGCCGGGTCAACCAAGCCTCCAGCTTGCTCCAGCTCCGTAGCTGATGGCCGCCATCTTGGTTGGGTTAATTTGCATACAGTTGCTCTGATTGGCTGGTGGGCTTGGGTTGGGCGTAGCGGAGGTGCGGTCAATTTGCATGTTGCTCTTTTATTAGATTAGATTTTTTTCTTCTTCTTCCTTCTTTTTCTTCTTCCTCCTCCTCTTCTTAAAAAATGCCCTTCAACATTTCATGTAATACTGGTTTGGTGTGATGAACTCCTTTAGCTTTTTCTTGTCTGTGAAGCTCTTTATCTAACCTTCAATTCTAAATGCTAGCTTTGCTCGGTAGAGTAATCTTGGTTGTAGGTCCTTGCTATTCATCACTTTGAATATTTCTTGCCACTCCCTTCTGGCCTGCATAGTTTCTGTTGAGAAATCAGCTGACAGTTGTATGGGCACTTCCTTGTAGGTAACTAACTGCTTCTCTCTTGCTGATTTTAAACTTCTCTCTGTCTTTAAGCCTTGGCATTTTAATTATGATGTGTCTTGGTGTGAGCCTCTTTGGGTTCCTCTTTTTTGGGACTCTCTGGGTTTCCTGGACTTGGAAGTATATTCCTTTCATCAAGTTTTCTGTCATTATTTCTTCACATAGGTTTTCAATATCTTGCTCTCTGTCTCTTCTCCTTCTGGCACCCCATAGTGCCAATGTTGGTACACTTGAAGTTGTCCCAGAGGTTCCTTACACTATCTTCATATTTTTGGATTCTTTTTTCTTTTTGCTCTTCTGATTGGGTGTTGTTTTGCTTCCTCATATTCCAAATCATTGATTTGAATCTCAGAATCCTCTACTCTACTGTTGAATTAATGTAAATTATTCTTTATTTCAGTTAGTGTATGCTTAATTTCTGACTGGTCCTTTTTTATGTATTTGAAATTCTCACTAAGATCCTTGAAAGTCTCACTAAGTCCCTTGAAGCTCTCATTAATTCCCTGAAGCTCTCATTAAGATCTTTGAGTAACCTTATAACCATTGTTTTGAACTCTGTATTCAGTAGTTTGCTTTCTTCCATTTCTTTCATTTGTGACATGGTTCTTTGTCTCCACATTTTGGCTGCTTCTTTATGTTTGTTTCTATGTATTGCAGAGCTGCTATGTCTCCTGGAATTGGTAGACTGGCCTTGTGTAGTAGGTGTTCTGTAGGGCCCAGTGGCTCAATCTCTCCAGTCACCTGAGTTGGGCACTCTAGGTGGACCCCTATGTGGGCTGTGTGCACAGTCTTATTGTAGTTGAGATTTGATTGCTGTTTGTATCACTGGGAGCAATTGACCTCCAGGCCAATTGGCTGTGAGGACCAGCTGTGTCTGCAATGAAAGCTGCTGTGCAAAAGACACCCCTATAGAGCAGGACTTGCTTCAGTGGGGCTTTGGTGCTCACTGAGTTTGCTCCTTGAGTGTGTCGCTTGTGAATGTGTGAGTTACAATCTGGTATGATCTAATGCTGTCCACCAAGTGCTCTGGCTCTGAGGCCTCCTGGGAGGTGTAAAGTCAGCCACTGCCTGAGGCCACCCAGCAGGAGCTACAGAGAGATCTGCAGATGGCTGCTACTTGTATTTGGCTAGGAAGTGCCCAAGTGAGGCCAAGCTGTGAAGCAAAGAAGGGTCTGGGCCTTTTATTGATAGGTTTGACACCATTGATAGGAGCAAACATTGTGGGCCACACTGATGGAAACTCAGATATGGCTGCCAGTCAGCTCTGTGGTGGGGGAAGTCACAGCACAAGAACAATGACCCCTGTGAGCACCCCTGTCAGGGAGAAAGCTGCCCTAAGTTCCTGCCCCTATGCCAGACAACCCAGTTCCTCCCTGTATATCCCTGGATTTCTTAAAGCCACCGCCCACCCAGTGCTGAAGCTCATATGGAGCAAGACTGGGTAAGTTTGTGCATAGGCCTTTGAAGAGGAACTACCTGAGTCTCCAGAGACCTCCATGAACTCAGCCACACTCGCCTCTGATTTTTACAGCCCAAAGTTATGGGGACTTCTCATCCCAGCTCTGGGATCCTGGGTTGGGGTTTTGATATGGAGCTGGTACCCCTTGCTTCTCACTGCAGCCTCTGCAGGCAGCTGTGATATCCCTCCTGATTAAAAATGCCACATATGGGTGTCAGACCAGCCCTTTTCTGTGCCTCTGTCCCTCCTGCAAGTCTCAATGTGATTTCTTTTTACTTCTCTAATTGTAGGATTTCAACTCAGCCAGATTTCAGGTGGTTCTGAATGATGGCTGTTCTGTATTTTAGTTGTAATTTTGATGTGGTTGTGGGAAGCGATGAGTACCCAGGCCACCATCTTGGTTCTCCCTTCATTAGTCACTTTTAAACCCCATTTTATCCTGAGAGAAAGGAAAGGTGGAAGTGATTTTTAAAAATCAAGCCCCAGAGATGTAAGATTATTCCACTCAATGTGGACATTTTTTCTACAACATTCCTGGAAGTCCCAATGCTCATTTGAAATATCACCATGCATTTCTTTGTCAACCAAAATACTAGAAAAATTTTGAAAGCATGTCCACATCTTTATTTTTTTAACTGTCAGTTGTATTTTCTTCAAATAAATCTTATTTTATTTATTTTTTTGTTAATCCTCACCTAAGGATATTTTTCCCATTGATTTTTTTAGAGATTGGCAAGTGAAGCGGGGTGGAGGAGAGAGAGAGAAACATCAATGTGAGACACATTGATCTGTTGCCTTCCACACGTGCCCCTAGTGGGGCCAGGATTGAACCTGCTACCCAGGTAATACTCTTCACTGGGAATCAAACCTGGGACCATTCACTGTGTGGGGGCGGGGAGGGTCATGCTCCAACCACTGAGCCAAACCAGCCAGGGCCAAATAAATCTTATTTTAGATTTATCTCAAGAAAAAAAATATTATACAGGAAGTGTGTTGTGTGTCTGGTAATACTCTAATTAGAGTGTTCACATCTAGAGCCTACAGTAGAACTAAGACTTCAGAAACAAGTAGGGAAGGATGGAGGAGAGTGAGGATGCAAAAGTGAACAGAGAAAGATAATGTGGGGAAGAGATTTATTCTACTTTCTCCTGAAGGCATCCCAGCCAAATCCATTGACCAAAAGCAGCGAAAGCATTGATTAGAGAAATGGGAACACAACTAGGCAGAGAGAGTTTAGCCCTGTGCATATCCTGAGTCCAAGTGAACTGGTCCCAGTGCTCAAGTCCGTTAGTCATTATTGAACTTCTGGGTTTCATCCTCAAGAGATTCTCCTTTCCTTCCTTATACCCCCAAACCCTGAGCTCTCCAGGAATTCTGACTGGTCCTTTATCCCTCCAGAAAGAGAAAGAAGAGAGTCATTTTCTGAGTTGCACTGCTTCACTACCAGGAGTTGGGAGGACAGAGATATGGGAGGGGAGTACAGAGGAGAGGCAGGAAGTTTTCATCTCCAAGTCAGAGAGCTGGCTCTCTGGTAAGGAAAGTGATGGAAATGGAGTCTTGCTATTATTTTTCTGTGTTACCCTAAAGAAGGGGGTTCCTGGAAGCTGGCTTTGGCCTTTGTTTCCCTACTCTCTTCTCTTGGCATATTCAGAGACTTTCAGTGTTGTGCCTTCAAGATCACATGGTTAAATCTTTGCACAGCTGCCTGGGGGGAAAGAGAATGAGAGAGAAACAAAGAACACCCATTCTATTCTTACCATATGTGAGGCTAAACAATTATTGTTGCCAGTCTAAACGCCCATCAAAGCATTCGCTCCCTAACTCTTACCCCCAGTTATATAACAAACCGCCTCCCAACCCACTTCGGGACTGTTCACATCCACATCATTCTCTGTCCTTACACACATACACACACACACACACTCACTCTCTCAGATATACAACACAAAGGATGTGTGTGTATACTATAACACCTACTGAAAGAAAAGTCAAGATTTTAATCAACCTAATAATTTCTGCACCTGATGTTGGATAAACACTTTGAGTTTTTTCCCCAGAAAGTATTCAGTGGCTCTGAAAGTTCATACACACAC
Source organism: Myotis lucifugus (assembly GCF_000147115.1). NCBI lineage: Eukaryota > Metazoa > Chordata > Mammalia > Chiroptera > Vespertilionidae > Myotis > Myotis lucifugus. The sequence goes on along the minus strand of NW_005871067.1, from coordinate 8,418,167 downwards.
TCACACAAACACTCACACACACACACACACACACACACACACACACACACAACTGACCTTTTCCATGCAGTTTTCCACTCTATGCTCTTAGCCCCCTCTCTTCAATATAAACTTATGAGCTTGATGCTCCTATTTCCCACTAAAACTGCATTTTCCCATCTGAAAAGTTTCCTGCTCTGATTAGACTTAACCATGGTTTTTTAAAAACTAGCCCTCATGTCTCTTCAACCCCAGCCCTCATGTTTCTTCAATTCCATGTAGGAACTTTTCTCCCTCAGCCTTTTCCTGTCCACAGCTCTATCATTTCTACATGGTCCTATCACCATTAATGGCCTTTATCAGCAGCAACAGCTAATGTGGATAAAGTTCTTGGCATGTCCCCTGCTGCTTCAGGCTTCCTCAAATTGGTCTCTACCAGCTTAATTCCTTGAGTGGTCAATAGCAAATGTGATCTTACAAAGTATGGTTACTGATTTAAAAAAAAACAAACCAACAGACCAAGTCTTAAATATTCAAATAAATTTTCACATAAGGTTGTGGTCAGCATCACTGGGGTTGATCTCTCACTTTCCAAGGCTATTAGTGTGAAGGTAGCATTCATTTAGAGGTATGATTTTTGATATGTTCTTTAAAACTAGTCTCATTATTTTATAGGTCAAATTCTGCCAATTCCAAGAAGATTTTTAAACATACAGAAGTATAAAGATAACTAACAAATACTCAATAAAGGCTTACAATGCTTATTCCTGGATTTCCTTGCTGAAATTGTATCCTATACAGCAGGGAATGGCTATAGCAGCTCAGGGGCCAAAACCTGTTTTGGTGCAATCTGTGAGCTAAGGATGTTTTTTTATATTTTTTTAGATGGTTGAAAAAAATCAAAAGCAAAATAATATTTTATGACATGTGAAATTTTATGGAATTCAAATTTCAGCATCCATAAGTAAAGTTTTATTGGAACATGGCCATGCTATTCTCTGTGGATGATTTATCTCTACAGCAGAAATGAATAGTTGCGATAGAGAACGTATGGCTTGCAAAGCCTAAAATATTTTTTAATGTTAAAAGTAAAGGTTTAATTTCCTTGTTTTCAGCCATTATGGGGACCTGAATTTCTTAAATAGGGGCTAAATACATCAATGTAGGATATAATCTAAAGAAAGGGAATCCCGAGTTGGTAAATCCTAAAATAGATTACTGAATTAAAGATATAATTTTTTGATTTGTCAGTAACTAAAAACACTACTGCATTTTCTGCCCATTTTCTGTGTGATTGTTTTGCGTTATAAATTTTAATGTTCCAATATATATTGTGTAAACTTCGGGAGAGGTTGGCCTTCATTGCACTTCACGAATCAAGTGACCTCCTTTTCCAATCTAATATTTTTCTTCCTCCAGTTCAACTTTGCTCTTAATCTTGTGGCATGTGCTCTCTGAAGTCTGCATTTTTGTGGAGTAGGTTTGCTCCAATTAAAATGTCCTTTTTCATTGGTCCTGCTTTGTTTATATGTCCTGATTATTGCATTCACCAAGGAAATACAGTGCAAATCCATCCGCTTTGTGGCTGTTTTGATGATGATGCTCAGCTCCTACAGCAGCAGCTGGTTGTCCCCGCCGGTGTCCAGCTGCTGTTCCATGTAGCTGTTCAGTTCATACACGACTCCCTGCATGTTCATATTATTGTAATGTACCCCGCGAATCACACAAAGAGGCCTCAAGAAGTCGAATTAAGGAGTCACATTTATTGCAAATCCGGGACTACAAGGGGGCATTTTGCTCTCTCAAATCTCGTAGTAATTACCTAGCCCAGTGGTCGGAAAACTCATTAGTCAACAGAGCCAAATATCAACAGTACAACGATTGAAATTTCTTTTGAGAGCCAAATTTTTTAAACTTAAACTATATAGGTTGGTACATTGTTATTAACTTAATTAGGGTACTCCTAAGCTGGCCTTTGCTAAAAACATCCTCAATCTGATTGAGGTACGTTCGCTGAGGCCGACCCCTTCCCCATCCTCAACTTGTGCATGAATCGCGCGCCTCCCCCGTGCTGCGTATCCCAAGGCCCGCCTGCGCCACGTCTCCCGTCGCCCGACCGACCGACACCCCCCACTTCTTCTAACAACACTTCTTCAAAATAGACTTGCCCAGGCCTAAAACCGACTTCTGCTCATGGGCCACGAAGTTTCAATTGCACTGTACATGCGCGCCCGAACATGGTATTTTGTGGAAGAGCCACACTCAAGGGGCCAAAGAGCCGCATGTGGCTCGCGAGCCTCGGTTTGCCGACCACTGACCTAGCCCCAACACCAGATTTATATAGGCAAAAATCACAAAGATATTGATTACATCTCAGGGTTTGGAATGAGGAACCTGGTTTGCAAAAAAGCAGTTTACAAAAGCAGAATTGAGCAAGTTAGTTAAATTATAGTTTTGGGTCTCCGGACCACTGAGTTGACAGAAACACATTATCTAGAGCCCTTGGGTCTTGGGACCACTGAGTCAACGGAAACACATTATCTGGAGCCATTAAGGCAATTTAGAGTAATTGTGCTGTCCTGGTCTTGGGACCATTGAGTCAACCGGAATGCATTATCTGTGGCCACTGAGGCAATTTAGGATAATTGTGCTGTCCTGGTTCCCAGGTACAGAAGAATGTGCTTCGATAATCAGTAAGATCACAATCAATGGGGTATTCACATTACAATCAATAGGGTATTCAATCGAATGGGATGATTTATATAATTCAGAAAATCAAAATAACTTTTCTGTTATTTTAGCAAGCAAATAAGTACAGAAGCCAAACGGCAGGGTTAAAGTTAAACTACAGTTTCTACCTGAGATGATTGCTACCATACTTCAGTATCTTGGTACCTGCTGACTTCCTTAGGCTCCGACTCATCTTCTGCTTTGTTGTTCTTCCTCCTCAGCCATTTCTCTAACATCTCTGTACTAACACTTTCAGATACAAATTCATCTAATATCTGGGGGTGAAGAGAAAGATATGCCTTCACTTTTTCATCTGTCAAACCTCCCTGGGCCCATCCAGGCTGCCCACTGGGGTTTCGGGGGCACTTCCGGCCCCACCCACGTGCAGTCGGTGCCATAGCCACCCGACAGCCCCTCAGGGGCCTTCGTGCCCTCCCACCCACTTGGCACTGTGGACCAGGCCTGGGGGCCAGGCACATAGCACTTCTAAAATATTTATTATCTGGCCTTTTACCAGAAGTGTTTGCTGACTCCTGCTCTAGGGCATTACTTTTCAATCCTTAAAAATCTTTTGGAAAGGATCTGTACCATTTAGGAGTAAGTATGGTTTACTTTAAACAGAAGCATAAAATACTAGTGGCTTAAACAAGGTAGGGGTTCATTTTTCTCTCATGTAAATTCTTTTACATGAAGTAAGCAGACTGGCCTGATATAAGACTTTGTGGTCATCAGAAACTGAAACTGCTTCTATATTTCTGCTCTGCCATTCTTATTGCATGGCTTCTATCTCCAGGATTGCCTCTTACTGAAACCCCAGTCATTACATCATGTTCCCAGGAGCAGGAAGTAGAAGGGGGATTAGAACAAAAAAGCAGGCCTCGCAGCTGAGTTAGCCCTCACTAAACAGTTTCACCTGAAGTTCTACCCACATATTCTTGTTTAATCTAATTGGGCAGCTCCATTTGCAAAGGAAGCTGTGAAATGTAGTTTTACAGCTGAGAACATTGTTACCCAAATATGCTAGGTTTGATCCAGCAATTGAGTTGATACCCCTCCCCCAGGAACTGGGTTTTCAGGTTGTTTCACTATGGACATTTCCTTTGCTGAGACCACATTTCACCTGTGATGACCACATTCCATTCTCTCCCCTCCGGTATGCATAAAGAAGTCTCCGCCCAGGGAAAAGCCCGCCAAAAGTCCTTTAAAGCTGCTGACTCCCCTCACTGGATGCTGGAGCCATCCAAGCTCAGCCACCTGGTGTGCGAATGATCGAATAAATTTGTAATCCCTCACCACTCTGGCCTCGTGCGTTCCTCCTTCAGCGACCTAACAAAATAAAATCGGGGTTCTGTTAGTGAGGCACAAGAAGAGAGTTAGGCAACCAGGAACCTCTGCCCCAGGAACAACTGACCTCTCCATATTCTTTTCAAAATATGCTGCATAATAGTTTCTCATAAACATAAGTTATTTTTCAAATACCATTTATCTTTTTAAAGCACACATGCTTACTCAGCCTCCTTAGATCTAGCTCTTTACAAAGTATATTTCACATATTTGAGTTATTTAGTCTTTACAACAATCCTGTGAAGTCCAATCACTACTGGAAAATGAGGTAATTGAAACTCAGAGAATTTAAGTAGAATTCCCAAAGTCACTCAGATAAGAAATTGCAGCAGTTGACTCAAGTCCAGGTCTCCTCCCCAAATCCAGCTGTTTTTTCCACCATATCGAAACTGGACCCATTCTGATGAAACAGACACTCAGACTAGTCCTGCCAACATTCTCATTATTTCTTATTCCATTTTTCAACTGATACCCTTCTGTTCCATGTCCTCCTCTCCTCCCTACTACCTTGGCATCATCGAGGCCTTTAAATATTTCTTTCATAGGCAGTCAAACAACCTCTTTTCTAGTTGTACTGTCTCTAATCTTGTGCTCTTTTTGTTTTATTCAGTTTTGTGCTCATGCCATTTTTGTCTAGTATCTTTGTACCAATAATTCATAATATTCCATTGAATATATACACCATTTTTTTCCCAATTTTATTGAAATATAATTGATATACAGCACTGTATAAGGTTAAGGTGTACAACATAATAATTTGACTTATATATATCATGAAATGATTACCACAATATGCTTAGTTAGCATCCATTCTCTATATAGATACAGAAAAAACTCCTGAAAAACCCTTTTTTTAAAAAGAAAATAATTTACCCTTGGGATGAGAACTCTTTTGATTTAGTTTTGACAACTTTCATATATACCATACAGCAATGTTAACTGTAGTCATCATATTGTACATTATAACCCTACTACTATTTATCTTATAACTGGAAGTTTGTACCTTTTGACCACCTTCATTCAATTCCCCAACCTCTCCCCTACACCTATGGTAACCACAGATCTGATCTCTTATTCTTTATTTAAAAAAAATATATATATATATATATTATTGTTGATAGTACTATCCCCATCCTCCCACTCCCTACTGACCCTACACCCAGGTCTTCACCACTTGTGTCCATGGACTATGCATATAAGTATATAAGTTCTTTGGTTTAACTCTTCTCATCCCACCAACCCCACATCAAGGTATGTCAATCTGTTCCATGCCTCCATGCTTCAGGTCTTATTTTGTTGGTCAATTCATTTTGTTCATTAGATTCCACAAATAAGTGAGATCATGTGATATTTGTCTTTCTCACATTGGCTTATTTTACTTAGCATAATATTCTCCAGGTCCATCCATGTTGTCCCATAGTGTAAGAGATCCCTCTTTTTTACAGCTGCATAGTATTCCATTGTGTAAATGTCCCACAGCTTTTTTATCCACTTATCTACTGATGGGCACTTGGGCTGTTTCCAACTCTTAGCTATTGTAAATAACGCTGCTATGAACATAGGGATGCATAGATTATTTCTGATTGGTGTTTTGAGGTTTTTAGGATATATTCCCATAAGTGGAATTGCTGAGTCAAACTGAAGTTCTATTTTTAATTTTTTCAGGAAACTCAATACTGTTTTCCATAGTGGCTGCACCAATCTGAATTCCCACCAGCAGTGAACTAGTGCTCCCTTTACCCCGCATCCATGCCAGCACTGATTGTTTGTTGAATTATTGATAGTAGCCATTCTGGCAGGTGCAAAGTGGTACCTCATTGTCATTTTAATTTGCATCTCTCTGATGATTAGTGATGTTGAGCATTTTTTCATATGTCTCTTGGCTATTTGTATGTCCTCTTTGGAGAATTATCTATTCAAGTCTTCTGCCCATTTTTAAATTTGATTGTCTTTCTTTTGTTGAGTTGTATAAGTACTTTACTTTATTGCCGGGAGCCGGTCCATCCTTGCTGCTTGACACAGTTGCTGCAGGGAAGAAACATCTGCACAGCATATGTTTCAAGGGATCTGGCGTATATGGCATACTGTTCTTAAAATGTTTGCTCCCCTTCTTGGCGCTGTGTGTTTTAACCAAGGTCACCTCTCCCAGAAAGGTTGTTTCCCCAGGTAGGGATTTTTCCCTGAAGTTAGAGAGGGAATAAAACCCCTTAACTAAGTGCCAGGCGGGTAGTTAATCACTTTAACTAAGAACAATCACGCTTAAGCTACATAATCTTTACTCCCTGGAATGGAGATAAGAAACGCCCTAACCTTTGGAATAGCAATTGATAGGATTAAAATCAACTGGTATAAATACAGATGTAACAAGACAACAAAACACAGAACCTAGAGACAGAACCTAAAGACAGAACCTAGAGACAGAACCTAGCAAAAGATCCTGGACAGAACCTGGCTACAGAGCTTTGTTGGAGAACCTAGACAGAACATGGCGGGAGAACCTGGCTAGAACCTGACGACTGAACCTGGCTGGAGAACCTAGCGAGAGAACATGGCAACAGAACCTGGCTGGAGATCCTAGACAGAACTTGGCTGGAGATCCTGGCTAGAGATCCTGGCTAGGATGCTGATCAACTGAACGCTGCCTCCGTGTCCTTCCTTCTTCGCCGACTCCGTCCACACCTTTGGGGACCCCTGGACCTGTTGGGGTTTGACCCCAACATCTGGTGCCCGAACAGGGACCCCTAGGTAAGGCCCCCCCCCCAGCCCCCCGCACTCGGGACGGATAGGACTCCACCGTAGGAAGAGGGTGGATAGTCTTCGCCGACTCCGTCCACACCTTGGGGAACCCCTGGACCTGCTGGGGTTGGACCCCAGCACTTTATATATTTTGGAAATTAACCCCTTATCAGATGTAACATTGGCAAAAATGTTCTCCCATACATCAGGTTCCCTTTTCATTTTGATGCTATTTCCTTTACTGTCCATTAACTTTTTATTTTGATGTAGTCCCATTTGTGGGTTTTTTTCCCTTTATTTCTCTTGCCAAAAGTGATGTATCTGTGAAAATTCTGCTACTTGAGATGTCTGATATTTTTCTGCCTATGTTTTCTTCTAGGATATTTATGGTTTTGTCACTTGCATTTAAGACTACTATATATTTTGAGTTTATTCTTGTGTATGGTGGTCTTTGTTTCTTGATGAGCCTGGCTATGGGTTCATCAATCTTGTTTTTGTTTTGTTTTTCAAAGAACCAGCTCTTGGATTCATTGATCTTTTGTACTGTTGGTTTTTTAAATTATTATCTTTGCCATTTATTTCTCCTCTGATCTTTATTATTTCCTTCCTTCTACTTCCTCTGAGATTTCTTGCTGTTCTCTTTCTAATTCATTTAGAAAGTAGTTTATTAGTGCTTTTCCTTATTTCTTGGAGTGGGCCTGTAATGTTATGAATGTCCTTCTCAGGTCTGCTTTCACTGTGTCCCATAGATTTGGGGGTTTTGTGTTCATTTTCTTTTTTTTCCAAGAAGTTTTTAATTTCTTGCTTGAAATCATTGGTTACCCATTCATTGTTTAATAACATGCTATTTAACCTCAATGTATCTGAGTGTTTTTGAGTTTTTTTATTGTAGTTGATTTCTCACTTCATGACATTATGATCCAAAAAGATGCTTGGTTTTATATAAATCTTCTTGAATTTGTATAGTCTTGTTTTTTTGTGCTAACATGTGGTCTATCTTTGAGAATGTTTCATGTGTACTTGAGAACATATATTCTGTTGCTTTGGGGTGAAATGTTCTGTAAATATCAGTTATATCCATATGATCTAGTGTCATTAAAGGCCTCTGTTTCCTTGTTGATTTTTTTTGTCTGGAAGATATATCCAGTGGTGTCAGTGTTAAAGTCCCCATATTGTGACTGTATTGCTGTTAATCTCTCCCTTAAATTCCATCAAGAGGTTTTTTTTATGAACTTGATTGCTCCTATATTGGGTGCATATATGTTTACAATGGTTATATTTTCTTGTTGAGTCAATCTCTTTAGTATTATGTAGTGTCCATTATTGTCTCTAGTTATGGCCTTTGTTTGGAAGTCTATTTTGTCAAATATGAGTATTGCTACCCCAGCTTTTTTCTCATTTCCATTTGCATGGAATATATTTTTCCATCCCTTCACTCTTAGTCTGTGTGTATCTTTTGTTCTGAGGTGGGTCTCTTATAGACAGCATACATACAGGTCATGGTTTCTTATTCATTCAGTCACCCTATATCTTTTGATGGGAGCATTTAATCCATTTACATTTTAGGTTATTATTGATAAGTATTTATTTATTGCCATTTTTATTTTCTTTATGCCTTTGATTCTCTGTCCTATTCTTCTTCTTCTTAAAGCAGTCCCTTTAACATTTCTTATGTCTGGAAAGCTTTTTATTTCACCCTCTATTTTATTTACTTTTTAATATATTTTTATTTATTTCAGAGAGGAATGGAGAATGAGAGCTACATAGAAACATCAATGATGAAAGAGAATAATTGATTGGCTGCCCCCTGCATGACCCACACTGGGTATCAAGCCTACAACCTGGGCACATGCCCTGACCGGGAATCAAACCGTGACCTCCTGGTTCATAGGTACACACTCAACCACTGAGCTACACTGGCTGGGCTCACCTTCTATTTTAAATGATAACCTGGATTCAGAGTCTTAGTTTTAGGCTCTTGCTTTCATGCCACTGCCTCCTGGCCTGAAGTGTTTCTATTGAGAAGTCAGCTGACATTCCAATGGGAACTGCTTTGTAGGTAATTTTCTGTCTCTCTCTTGCTGCCTTTAATATTCTTTCTTTGTCTTTAATGTTTGCCATTTTAATTGTAATGTGTCTAGGTATGGCTCTCTTTGGGTTCATCTTAATTGGGACTTTCTGTGCCTCCTGAACTTGTGTGACATCTTCCTTTACCAGGTTGAGGAACTTTTCTGTCATTATTTCTTTAAACAGGTTCTCTGTTCCTTGCTCACCTTCTTCCCCTTCTGGTTTTTCTATTATGCGGTTGTTGTTACATTTCATGTTGTCCCACAGATCCCTTAAGCTATCTTCCTGTTTTATAATTCTCTTTCTATTTCCTGCTCTAATTGGGTATTTATTTCTACCTTGTCTTCCAAATCACTGATTCAATCCTCTGCTTTATTCAATCTACTTTAAATTCCTTCTAGTGTGTTTTCCATGTCAGATATATCATTCTTCATTTCTTTCTCAAGAAATGGTTCATATATGGTTCTTCTTCATGGCCTGTATTTTCCTTTTTCATGCTGTTGTAATTTGCACTAAGTTGCTTAAGCATTTTTATAACCATTGCTTTGAACTCTATGTCTGATAGGTTGCTTGTCTCCATTTCATTTAGTTCTTTTTCTGAAGATTCCTTCTTTTCCTTTATTTGGGGGTTGTTTCTTTGTCTCTCCATTTTAGCTGTGTCTTTGTATTTGCTTCTATGTATTAGATAGAACTGTTATGCTTCCCAGTCTTTGTGGGATGGCCTTATGTAGAAAGTGTCTTGAGCGTGCAGTCTCTGCGTTCACCTGAGCTGGATTTTGATCCCAGCATTTGATTTGCATTTCCTTGATCGTTAGTGATGTTGAGTATCTTTTTAAGTGTTTTTTTGGCCAGTTGTATCTCTTCTTTGGAGAAACGACTATTCAAATCCTTTGACAATTTTTAAATTGGATTATTTTTGTTGTTGTTGAGTTGTAGGAGTTATTTATATATTATGGATATTAACCCATTATCAGATATGTAGTTTACATTTAGAAATGCCCTTTGTGTGTGTTATTTGGTTTCTCCTGTTGTAATTGGGACTTGATTGTTTTTGTTTGTTTGGTTTTGGTTTTTTTCTAAAAATTTCTGGGTAACATAGGCACCAAAAAGAATCCACATGGAAGCAATGAGTGACAAGAACATCAACATGAAGCCAATGAAGAGCCAGACGCGAGCATCTGTTCTTCCCAAACAGCCGCTCTCATAGCTGTCGCCTCTCACCTGGGCATTGTATACCGCATTTATCATGAAGAAGGCCAGTGTGGAGAACACCCCGCAGGTGTGGAAGGTGGGGTTCACCTGCTCAGGCTTCGCGTACACCACAGCGGTGTTGATCATCACCCACCAGCCTGTGGAGAACAATATGCCTGCAACCACAGAGGCCACGGCATTCCTCCGCTCACTCCAGTCAATGCATTCCCACTCTGGCCAATGAATGTTATCCAGGAAGCCTGCCATTTTTGCCCCGCAGGCCCGGGTTGGTCATTAATACTGTACCCCGAGTCCCCGATGCTCACGCCGACCCTGGGGGCGCGCCGAGGGGAGCCTGCGCCGTGGCCTGGCCAGCGGGCTCCGCTCCACTTCAGCCCCGGGCGGGACTTGATTGTTAATGCCCATTTGTGAGAGGGATCTCCTCTCCGACTTGCTGCCAGTGATGTCAACCCCAACATTGTCATGCCAGCTGTTATACAGGTGCTGACAAAACAGAATAACACACAACAGGACCAAACCAAAAACACCATGAAAATCAAACTACTCAATGCAACAACAACAACAACAGAAAAGATTAAGAAGGAAAAACAAGAGAAAGCAAAGCAAAAAAAAATTAAAAGAATACTAAAAACCCATGCAACCAAGACTGAGAGGGTATATAAAGAAAATGGGAGAAGGAAGAAGATGAAAAATGCCTATATGGAAGCAAGGAGGAAACTAAAAGAACTAGTATAGGAGGAAAAAAGAAAAGGAAACAGAAAATAAATGAAATAATAATAATGAATTTAAAATGTAGTGATATTCAGTATAAGATATAGATAGAAAAAGTAACACAGAAAAAAATTAGAAAAAGAGAAAAATAAATAAGAAAAATTAATAATAACAATAAGAATAGACAAAAGTAAAATAGGATCAAAGGAAAGAGAGAAATTATAGATATGGAAGAAAAAAGAGAAGCAAGGAAAAAAGGGCAGGGGGACAGACAAAAAAATCTACTCACACACATACAGACCAAAAAACAAAACCACACACACTCACACACTGAAAAATCTTTAGGTCTGCTATTTGTGGAGCTTGCTGGATTTTGCACTGATGTTGTTGAATCTGGTCCCTTGGTGGGTCTGTCCTGGGCCCCCTGGGAGCTTCTCTGGTGCAGGTCAATGTGAGTCACTGTCCCTGGGCAACCTGATTGAGGCCCAAGAGATTGAAGTCTCTAGTAGTCAAGTGGGTGGGGGCTCATTAGCCCAGAGACCAAGTCTCACACTTTGATTGTTCCTATTCTGAGCTGTACTCCCTTCCCTCATGGAGCTGGGCTCTGTGGGAGTATCCTGGTCTTGTCCAGGATGGTTTGATCAAACTCATGTTGGGGTTGGTGCCAGCAGCTTGTAGGAGGGAGGATAGGGCCCTTACTCTCCTTCTAATGCTTCAGCTCTGTCTGGTGTGCTGGCAACTCCTCTCTGTCACCTGCAGGGTCACAGATTTCCTGCCCAGGGCTGATTTCCTTTCTGGACCTACTGTCCAGTCCCCTTTCTGCTCACCAACATGAGTTCCTCCATGAAATAGAGGGCCCTCCAGATTCAATGTTGAGTGTGTCCTTCGGACTCCTGCAGTGTAGTGTAGTAGGCAGGTCCTGAATTCCACTGCATGACCCTTCCCACTGGTCAGAGGAACTTTCCAGGCTGCATGTTGGCAGGGTGCTGGCACTACTCTAGCCAGGCTTCCACTGCTGCACCCACTCCACAGTTTCCACAGCTAGTGCCCTCAGGGCCTCCTCTCTGTCCTCCCATCTCGCCTACAGATCTGCAGCCTCTTTAGTCTCCTCAGGTCCTCAGTTCAATAGTTCCAGGTCAGCGAAGGCTATATCCACCTCCCGGCCTTCAGCACAGGTCCTACCCCCAAGCCCTTGCAGCACAGTAGTGGTAGTAGTGGGTGAGTACACTGCAGGGGCAAGAGCCCTGTCGGGTCAGTGCTGGTCACACTGCAGTGGCACAGTGTCCAGGCTGGGTCTCATCTGGCACACGGTTCAGGCTGAGTGCATGCCAGGTGCACAGAGGACGCACTGTGTCTGTTGCAGGGTTGTGACCTCTGTGAATGCAAGCGACCTGGGCGAGATGCACGTGGGTCTGGGCCCAGGCTGTGGTGAGTCCAGGTGGTGGTGAGGCTTGGCACATAGCCACTGCTGCTCCCACAGCCTCCTCCCAAAGGAGGACCTTGTAAACCCTTCAAGATGGAGCGCTCTCCAAGCTAGTGCTGCACCCATGGAGTGGCTGTGGTGGTTAGGTGGGGTCCCTCAGCTGTCAGCTGCAAGTGCGTGGGGCCCTGCTACTGTTCACTTAGGTGTGTGGCCCCATTGTCTGCCTTGATCTCTTATTCTATGAGTTGTTTTTAGATTTCACATATAAGTGAGATCATACAGCATTGTCTTAATCTGTCGTATTTCACTTAGCACAGTGCCTTCAGGGTCCATTGCAAATGACAAGAGTTCCTCCTTTTTGTCTGAATAATATTCCATTAAAATACTTTTCTTCACCCACTCCTCCATCAATGGCCATTTAGTTTGCTTTTTCCTCTTGGCTATTGTGAATAATGTTGCAATGAGCACGGGTGTGTAAATATCCCTTTGAGATCAAGTTTTCAATTCCTTTCATATCTACCCAGAATTAGGATCACTGGATAATATGGTCATTCTATTTTTAATTTTTTAAATTTTTATTTATTGATTGATTGTTTTTTAGAGAGAGAGAGAAATATCAATTTGTTGTTCCACTTATTTATGCATTCGTTGGTTGCTTCTTGTATATGCCCTGACCTGGGATCAAACCCACAACCTTGGCATGTGGGGATGATGCTCTAACCAGCTGAGCTACCCAGCCAGGGCCCAATTTTAATGTTTTTGGTGGTTTTTTTTTGAAGAATCTCCATACTGTTTTCCATTTTGGCTGTACCAATTTACAGACCACCAACAGTGCACACGGTTTTCCTTTTATCCACATACTGGCCAACACTTGTCTTTTTTATGATAGCCATTTTAACATGTGTGAGGTGATATCTCATTTTGGTTTTGATTTGCATTTCCTTGATCGTTAGTGATGTTGAGTATCTTTTTAAGTGTTTTTTTTTTTTTGGCCATTTGTATCTCTTCTTTGGAGAAACGTCTATTCAAATCCTTTGACAATTTTTAAATTGGATTATTTTTGTTGTTGTTGAGTTGTAGGAGTTATTTATATATTATGGATATTAACCCATTATCAGATATGTACTTTACAAGTATTTTCTCCCATTCCATAAGTTGCATTTCCACTATGTTGTTTCCTTTGCTGTGCCAAAGTTTATAAATTTGACATAGTCCTAGTTGTCTACTTTTTCTTTTGTTGCCTGTTCTTTGGTGTCATATCTGACAAATCATTGCTAAATCCAATGTCATGAAGCTTTCCCCCATGTTTTCTTCTAAGACTGTTATAGTTTATGGTCTTATGGTTACATTTTTAATCAATTCTTTTGGGGGGATTTTTTTTTTTTTTACAATTTATCTTTATTGTTGAAATTATTACAGCTCAGCCGATGTGGTTAAGTGTCGACCTTTGAATCAGAAGGTCACAATACGATTCCCTGTCAGGGCACAGGCCAAAGTTGCCAGCTCGATCCCCAGTAGGGTGCACATAGGAAGCAGCCAATCAATGATTCTCTCATCATTGATGTTTCCATCTTTCTCTCCCTCTTCTTTCCTCTCTGAAATCAATAAAAATATATATTTTTAAAAAGTAAGTATTACATATGTCCTCTTTTTTCTCTCATTGACCCCCTTCACCCCGTTCCCGTCCTTTCTCCAGGCCTTCACCACACTAATGTCTGTCCTTAGATTATACATATATGAATATAGGTTTTTTGGTTAATCTCTTTCCCTCAGCCCCTGCTTCCCTCTGATATACATCAGTCTGTTGCATGCTTCAATGTCTCTAGGTCTATTTTGTTCAAGTTTATTTTGTTCATTAGATTCCACATATAAGTGAGATAATGTGATACTTGTATTTCTCTGAATGGCTTATTTCACTTAGCATAATACTCTCCAGGTACCTCTATGCTGTCTCAAGGGTAAGAGATCCTTCTTTTTTATTGCTGCATAGTATTCTATGGTAAAAATGTACCACAGTATTTTTATCCACTTGTCTACTGATGGGCACTCAGGCTGTTTCCAACTCTTAGCTATTGTAAATAACGCTGATATGAACATAGGGATGCATATATTATTTCTGGTTGGTGTTTCAGGATTCTTAGGATATATGTCTAGAACTGGGGTCACTGGGTCAAATGGCAGTTCCATTTTTTTTAGGAACCTCTATACTGTTTTCCATAGTCTGTATTCCCACCAACAGTGTACAAGGGTTCCTTTTACTCCAGATCCTTGCCAGCACTTGTTTGTTGACTTATTGATGGTAGCCATTCTGGCAGGTGTGAGGTGGTACCTCATTGTCATTTTAATTTGCATCTCTCTGATGATTAGTGATGTTGACATTTTTCATATGTGTTTTGGCCATCTTTATGTCTGCTTTGGAGAAGTGCCTATTCAGGTCTTCTGCCCTTTTTTAAATTGGATTGTCTCTTGTTGAGTTGTATGAGTACTTTATATATTTTGGAAATTAACCCTTTATCGGATGTATCATTGCCAAAAATATTCTTCCATACAGTGGGTTCCCTTTTCATTTTGATGCTGTTTTCCTTTGTTGTACAGAAACTTTTTAGTTTGATATAGTCCTATTTGTTTATTTTTTCTTTGTTTCTCTTCCCCTAGGCAATTATCTGTGAAAATTCTGCTATATAAGATGTCTGATATTATGCTGCCTAAGTTTTCTTCCAGGATTTTTATGGTTTTACAACTTACATTTAAGTCTTTTATCTATTTTGAATTTATTTTATGTATAAGTTGGTGTTCTAGTTTCTTATTTTTTTTTTACACATACCTGTCCAATTTTCCCAACACCATTTATTGAAGAGACTGTCTTGACTCCATTGTATGCTCTTGCCTCCAATATCAAATATTAACTGAGCATAATGGTTTGGGTCAATTTCTGGGTTCTCTGTTCTGTTCCATTGATCTATATGCCTGTTCTTTTGCCAGTATCAGGCTGTTTTGATTACAGTGGTTTTGTAGTATAACTTGATATCCGGTATTGTGATCCCTCCAAGTTTGCTTTTCTTCCTCAAGCTTGCTGCCGCTATTCAGGATCTTTTTTGATTCCATATAAATTTTTTGAGTGTTTGTCTAGATCTGTGAAATATGCCGTTGGTATTTTAATAGGGTTTGCATTGAATCTATAGATTGATTTGCATAGTATGGATATTTTAATGATGTTAATTCTACCAATTCATGAACATGGTATATTCTTCCACTTGTTTATATATTTTTCTACCACTTTTTTCATCATGCTGTAGTTTTCTGAGTACAGGTCTCTTTCCTCCTTGGTTAAGTTTATTCCTAAATATCTTAATATTTTTGTTGCAATGGTAAATGAGGTTGTTGTTTTAGTTTCTCTTTCTGATAGATCATTATTGGTGTATAAAAATGCCATTGATTTCTGGGTGTTTACTTTGTCTCCTGCTACATTGCCAAATTTATTTATTAAATCTAGTCATTTTTTGGTGGAGTCCTTAGGGTTTTCTATGTAAAATATCATGTCATCTGCAAATAATGATAGTTTTACTTCCTCCTTTCCAATTTGGATGCCTTTTATTTTTTACTAGAGGCCCGGTGCACAAAAATTTGTGCACTCGGGGGAGGGGGGGTCCCTCAGCCCGGCCTGTGCCCTCTCACAGTCTGGGACCCCTCAGGGGATGACCATCTGCTGGCTGAGGCCTGCTCCCCAGGGGATTGGGCCTAAGCTGGCAATCAGACATTCCTCTGGCAGCCCAGCAGCCCTCAAGAGATGTCCACTTGCCAGCGGGGAGCAGACCTAAGCTGCAGTCGGACATCCTTAGCGCTGCTGAGGAGGCAAGAGAGACTCCCACCACCACCGCTGTACTAGCAGCCATCAACCTGGCTTGGGGCTGAGCAGAGCTCCTCCATGTGGGAGCGCACTGACCACCAGGGGGCAGCTCCTGCATTGAGCGTCTGCCCCCTGGTGGTCATTGTGTGTCATAGTGACCAGTCATTCCCAGTCTTTCTGCTGTTAGGGTCAGTTTGCATATTATCCTTTTACTATATAGGATAGAGGCCTGGTGCACGGGTGGGGGCCGGCTGGTTTGCCCTGAAGGGTGTCCCAGATCAGGGTGGGGGTCCCGCTCGGGTGCCTGGCCAGCCTGGGTGAGGGGCTGAGGGTAGTTTTCAGGCTGCCCACACCCCCTTCAGGGTGGGGGTCCCACTGGAGTGCCTGGCCAGCCTGGATGAGGGGCTGATGGCTGTTTTCAGGCTGCCCGCACCCCCTTCAGGGTGGGGGTCCCCACTGGGGTGCCTGGCCAGCCTGGATGAGGGGCTGAGGGCTGTTTTCAGGCAGGCCAAGCCTGCAACTGAAGCCCCCAGTCTCTCCTTTTTTTCTTTTTTTTTTTTATTCTGGGATTTATTTACCTTCTGTAATTGAAACTTTGTTGCAGCTCCAGCTCCAATGCCGGGCTGGCTGAAAGCAGGTCTCTGGGGTTTGTTTCGCTTCTATAATTGAAACATAGTTGCATTTTGGAGCTGTTGCTTTCAGGCTCAGAGCTGGGCGCAGCAGGCGGGGAACCTTGGCTTCCTCCATTGCCGGGGCAACCAAGCCTCATGTTCGCTTCAGCTACGTGGCTGCCGACCGCCATCTTGGTTGGCAGTTAATTTGCATATCACCCTGATTAGCCAATGGGAAGCGTAGCGGAGGTATGGTTAATTACCATGTTTGTCTATTTTAGATAGGATTCTTGTCCAATCACTGTAGCTAAGACTTCCAGTATTATGTTTAATAAGAGTGGTAAACTCAGACATCCCTGTCTTGTTCCTGTTCTTGGAGGGAATGCTTTAATTTTTGCCCATTGAGTATGATGTTGGCAATAGGTTTTCATATATAGCCTTTATTATTGAGTTAATTCTTGTAGATAGTGTATGGTAGGGGTCCAGTTTTACTCTTTTGCATGTGGATATCCAGTTTTCCCAACAGCATTTGTTGAGGAGACTATCCTTTCCCCATTGTGTAATCTTGGCATCTTTGTTGGAGATCATTTGACCATATATACAAGGATTTGTTTGGGTGTTCTTTAGTTTTTCCGTTGGTCTCTATGTTTGTCTTTATGCCAATACTATACTGTTTTGATTACTGTAACTTTGTAATATACTTTGAAATCAGAAAGTGTGATCCCTCCACCTTTGTGTTTCTTTCTTGAGATTGTTTTGACTATTCAGAGTCCCTTGAGGTTGTTTAAATCATGTTTAAGTGTACAATTCAGGATCATTAAATACATTCATTATGTTGTGCAATCATCAGCTCTATCAATTTCAGAACTTTTTATCATTCCAAACTTAAACTCTGTACCCATTTTTTAAAACTGCCCCTTCACCCCACCACTATTCAACTTTCTGTCTCCATGATGTTACCTATTCTAGGCACCTCATAAGGTACAATCATGCTATATTTATCCGTACAGATTGGCTTATTTCACTTAGCATAGTGTTTTGATTCATTCATGTTGTAGCATGTCAGAATTTCTCTCCTTTTTAAATTAATTTTTTAGAATTTCTCTCATTTTAAAGGCTGAATATTAGTCCATTGTATATATATATACTATATTTTATTTATCCATTCAGCTATTGATGGAGAA
The DNA here is from genome assembly GCF_000147115.1 of Myotis lucifugus. Taxonomy (NCBI): domain Eukaryota; kingdom Metazoa; phylum Chordata; class Mammalia; order Chiroptera; family Vespertilionidae; genus Myotis; species Myotis lucifugus. The sequence goes on along the minus strand of NW_005871067.1, from coordinate 8,400,323 downwards.
AGTGGTGCTTTGTCATTTTATCGCATTATTTTATCTCATTATTCCCCTGTGCCTTAAGGTGCTTCCTAATGCTCTTGGGTTAGAGTAAAAAATCATTCTGGCTTTGTGTGATGGGACCTCTGCCTATTGCACCAGCCTTGTCTTCTGCCATCCTCCCTACACGAGCTTTCATTTATTTCCTCCATTAAGTCTCAAATCTTCCTGCCTCAGACTTCTTCTTCACTCACCCTCCTCTTGGCCTAGTTAACTCCTACTCAACCTCCAGATCTCATTTAAGACTTCTCTCCCCAGGGAACTTTTCTCTGACCTCTTTGGGGAGGTTGTTCCCTGCTGCAGGTGCTCATGGCACCTGTTTCCCTCAGGAGGAGCACTAATCACAGTTATAGCTAATTAGTTCAATGTTCATACTCTGCTCATAGTGTGAGAAGTAACAATATGAGTTATTACTCTTTCATCATGTGGCGGAGAGTGAAAAAAGGTCATTTTTTAACTATGGTGATCGCAGTGTGCAGAGTCTGTCTCTATTGATACACAGGCTGCCTATTCATGAACAAAGCCCCTGCACTAAAATATACTAACTACTAGAAGCTCCTCTTGCTACCTCATACTCAGCATGTCCAATTTAGACCTAACACTTCCTCTTGCTGCACTCCCCTTACACTTTTCTCCTTTCCCTGATACTTCTTAGGGGTCTTTATTTTCTGCCACTACACATTTTCAATGCAGGATTTGGCTCTCATCTTCAACATTTTCAAATCAACTTTTCAAAAGTTTTTTTTTATAACTCCATCCCAAACTTTGAGTCACAACTCACTATTTCTAGAAATGTGTACTGTTGCATTTTTCTCTCAAACTTAAAAAATATTCTAACCTTAGCTCAGAAGAAGTTAAATAGTTCAAATCAGTCCTTGTCAATAAATATTTATTTCAGAGAAACCAAGATGGTGGTATAGGTAAACACCGGAAATTGCTCCCTCCCACAACCACTTCAAAAATACGATGAAAAAACAAAACGGACATCATCCAGAACCACAGGAAGGCTGGCTGAGTGGAAATTCTACAACTAGAAGGAAAGAGAAAAGCACACTGAGATTCAGAGGAGGTGCGGAAGTAAAGTGCTGAGGTACAGAATCCCGAGTGCGGAAAGGCCTGGCAACGGAGGATGCTGGTGTCTTTTTCAATTGGGAGGGAGACACAAGCTTCCGACGTCCCTGACTCCAGTTCTGGGCGAGTCTCTGGGGACCCAGACTCATATGGGGAGTAACTGGACTGTCTGGCAGCGGGCGGAACTCAAGGGCAGCTTTCTCAGAGGTGCTTGAAGCAATTACCTCAGGACACTGAGACCTGGGGGCCTCTTAGGGCAGGACTGAGGAGCAGCCATAGCTGATTGCTCCACCCTGTTGATTCCCTGAGACCCCGCCCCACCCAAGCTCTGAGCAGAGGCTTTTGCATATGAATGGGCTGGCCCTTTGAGATCTGAAATTACCTAACAAACTGCAGCTGGGTCAGAGAGAACCAGAACATCCAAAAGAAGGCTCAAGGCCCCACAGCAGCTTGCATTGATTCACAGCTGGGCCTCATCTGAGCACCTCAAAACCCCAAACAAGGAAGAGGAATCTGCAGGTCTCTCCGTTGCTCCTGCTGGGTAGCCTCAGGCAGAGGCTAAATTAGCACCTCCTTAGAGATCCAAGAGCCAGTGTACCCAGTGGTCAGAGTGGGACCATCCAGATTACAACTCCTCAGATCCATAAGG
>NW_005871067.1:8393827-8397322 GCF_000147115.1 Myotis lucifugus | reverse complement strand
TGACAATGCTGAAAGGTATCCTCTAAGAAGAGGCAGGAAGAAGAATAAAGTTAAAGATTAAAACTTATGACCAACACTTACATTCTCTCAACAAGTGAACCTAAAATCAAGTGAATAAAAAATCTGATGAACAGAGTAACCTGGTGAATATAATAGAATCAGGGGCATAGAAAGGGAGTGGACTGACAATTCTCAGGGGAGGAAGGGGTGTAGTGGGTGGGGGAAGAGACTGGACAAAAATCATACACCTATGATGAGGACAGTGGGGGCGGGTAAGGGCAGAGGGTGGGGTGGGAACTGGGTGGAAGGGAGTTATGGGGGGGAAAAAGAGGAACAACTGTAATAATCTGAACAATAAAGATTTATTTTAAAAAATCAATAAAATATATTTAAAAAAATCAGTGATGAGGGAGAATCATTGATTGCCTGCTTCTTGCCCCCCGCCCCCCACCCCTCCACACACACACACACACACACAAACACACACCACCACCACCAGCAGCAGTTACTGGGAATAGAGCCAGCACCTGGGCATGCGCCTGACCAGGAATCGAACCATGACCTCCTGGTTTATAGGTTGATGCTCAACCACTGAGCCAGGCCAACTGGCTGCTTGGCTGGGAGGGTTTTTATCATGTAGATTGCCTCTTCTTTCTATGGGGGTTAGGGTGATAGAAAGGATTCATGCAACAGATTACCTTACTGGTAGTTGACTAGGAATTTCAGACTGGTTAAGATATTTCTGGACAGGCTAGTCCCACACCCATGTGTGGCAGTTGAGAATTGGGAGGGATATCTTGGCTGCAGAGGTACCCCCTGAAGAGTGTGGGATTCCAGCCCCACACCAGGCTTCCCAGCACACAGCACCAGTGCAAAGAAGAAGAGTCCCCACATCAGCAGTGGTGAATCAGAGAGCTGCTGCAGACTAAGGCATCTTCTTAAAATGCCCAGCACAGACTCACTGGCTCGTGAACACTTGCCTGAGTTCCAGTGAGGGGACAGCACCTCAAGGAGCACCAGACACATGAATTGTCTGGTTTCGGGGCAAAGATTGGAGGGGAATCTTTCTCCTGGACAAAATTGCTGCAGAAGCCATTGTTCTGTTAACAGTGTAACTAAACCTCTGTCCTTAAGTTTGGCTAAGAAATAATTCAGAGCCAAGAATTCTGGCATAAAAATTTATTTAGAAAGTCACAGAGATAGAAGTGAGCTGGCTAGGCTGCGTGCACTCAGGAAACAAGTTACAGAGGCAAAAAAAGCGGGGGGGAGGCCTTGAAGCTTAGGAGAAGAAATACAAAAGGTATGCGCCTAAAGGAAGAAAAGGGGAAAAGTCATAGGGGTACTCCAGAGAGTGAGAGAGAACCTGAAGTAAGAATGGGGAGGAAGGAAGAGAGATAGAGAGAGAGAGAGAGAGAGAGAGAGCGAGAGAGAGAGAGAGAGAGAGAGAGAGAGAGAAAGAGAGAGAGAGAGAATGAATATCTGTACTGGGTCTTTCATCAGGGTTTTTACCTGAAATTCTCAGGGAAAGATCTCAATAGACTATTCATCAGCTTTCCAGGTGTACCTTTTCAGGGTAGTGGTCTTACCAGGGTAGTGGGTCATTATTCATTGCATCTGGTCTTGATGTCAGCCATGCCAACACTTCATCTGATTTTTCTGCTTTCCTTGGCCTGGAGCTGAAACAAAACTGATGCCTAAATATAATTTCTGACCAAAACTATGTCTCTGTGGCTTTGTTCCTAAGATTACTTGATGTGGGATCAGTACCTCATTGTCCTAAGGGTTTTATGCTTAAGAGAGTCATCATGCAAAAGCTTGTATGAGAATCATACAAGGCTATTCTCTAACCCCCTTGTTCCTCTTCAAAGGGGGTCTAAACTATACAACTAGCAATATGAAAGGTAAGGAGGTCTAAACTGCATGAGTAGCAACATTCTAGGGGTGGAAAGATCACCCTGGGAGTAAGGTCCACCTTATAATACTTGTTTGTCCCAGTTTTGCTTGTTGCTAGGCCCCCAGGACTTTCTCCATACCTGACCTATTGTTCCTGCTCTGCTTACATCTGTCTCACTGCCTGTTCTAACAGTTCCTTTGCTGAACCTTTCCCCAAGCAGCCAGCAAGGGCAGAGTAATGCCAAATCTGAGTCTCCATCCAACTGGCTAACACCATCTTCCCCACCCTAATCACACACAGGCCTGAACCTCTTTTAGTGGCAGTTTCTCACAAGCAACTAGCTCAGCCCATGCTTTGGACTTCCCTAAAATCTCTGAAAGGTCTACAAATCCCAAACAAGCAGTGGCTGGCTTTTGTGTGCCCTGTACCTCTTACTAGGTGGCCTGAGCCTGATACTAGCAGCAGTCGACCTCAGTTCACAACATAGCCTCTCACAGTTTTCTCCAATCCCAGCATGGAGCTCTGTGTAGCTTCCACCAGATGGCTCCAGGCTGGTCACAGGCATTGCCAGACTTTGGCCTGCACTGGAGCCCCTTCCAAGAGGCCCCAAAATCAACACACCTGGTGGCAACCTCAGACTACACAACAAGAGTGCTACACAAATGACACACCCAAAGGGTGGACTCAACAGGCACCAGATCCTCATGATGGCAAATCCCACTCCATGGAGTCAGCCCTATGCAACAGCTCATCTGCTGTAGTCATATCCAGTCCCTACAGCCAGTCAACCTGACAGTTAGCCTCACCCACTGATGTGCCAACAACAATAAAAGCTCAACTACAAGAGGACACACCCCTGGAGCACCCTGGGAGTCTGTGCCACTGGGCCCCATCTGACACCTACTACAAAAGATAAAGACTGGAAGACATAGAAGATCTACCTAATACATAGAAATAAACACAGGGAGGCAGCCAAAATGAGGAAACAAAGAAATATGTCCCAAATTAAAGAACAGAACAAAACTCCAGAAAAATTACTAAATAAAATGGAGGCAAGCAACCTATCAGATACAGAGTTCAAAACACTGGTTAAAGGAATGGTCAATAGGGAATTGAAGATGGTGACCAGCAGGACGGCAGTGAGGAAGAGAGTGTAAGTGAGTGAGGGATCAAAAGGAGAGTGTGTGGACATGTATGGTGTGTGTCTGTGTGTTAGTTAGGGACAGTTAGATCCTGCAGCACTTTTGGGGACTGGCAGAACAGGCAGTCTTAGACTGCGAGACCCCGCTGCTGCTGCAAACAGTCCCAGGCGGCCGGCGCTGGCACAGAGACCACGCCATCTTGAAGGGCAGAGCTGCTATGACTGGGAACCCAGCCTCACCACCACCCAGACTGACCTCAGATGCAAACTGGGACCCTGCAGCTACTCTGGACAAAGATCTGCTACAACAACTGCAGAACCATGGACACTGAGACTTCAGCCATCCTGGCCGCAAATTCCTGTGAGTCACAGAGCACATCCCCCTCCCGCTGGCCCACCACAGTGGCATAAGGACCTGCACGCCCAAGGGTACATGAGCAGGCCTCCCGCCGACACAGAG
>NW_005871067.1:8390302-8392596 GCF_000147115.1 Myotis lucifugus | reverse complement strand
TTTGGAGGAACCTTATTGAAGAATAATGAAAGAAAACCTTCCCGCTTTTGGGGAATTTTCCAAAAGTCAAACAAGCCCAGGGAATCCCCAAACCAAGATGAACCCAAAAGCCCCCACCCAGCCAGGTCGTAATTACAAGGCCAACCATAACGGCAAAGAGAGAAGACAGAGAGTTACCTAACCTGAGCTCTTCATCAATTTCTTCATCAATCTCCCATCAGATTATCAAATGGTTTCTCCAACAGAAAATACATCAGGCCAGAAAATGGAATGAAGTATACAAAAGTGATGCAAAACAAAGGGACTGAATCCAAGAATACTCTATCCAGCAAGGCTATCAGTCAAAATGAAGGGGAAATCAGGGAGCTTCACAGGCCAAAAAAAAGGCTATAGAGTTTATCACTACCCAGTTATCAATGCAAGAAATGCTAAAGAGACTGCTGTAAAAAGTATAAATAGAAAGAGAAGAAAGAACACAGGCATAAAGAATAGAAATGGATATAAACAAGTACCTATCAATAATAACATTAAACATAAATGGACTAAATGCTCCAATCAAAAGACATCAAGTGACTTAATGGATAAGAAAACATAACCAATATATATATGCTGTATACAAGAGATCCACCTCAGAACAAAGGACTCACACAGACTGAAGGTGGGGGGATGGAAAAATATCTTTCAGGCAAATGGAAATGAAAAAAAGCTGAGGTAACAGTATTTATATCTGACAAAATAGACCTCAAATTTAAGGCCATAACAAGAGACAAGGAAGGCCACTTCATAATTGTAAAGGGATTGATACAACAAGAATATATAACTCTGGTAAACATATATGTACCCAATGCAGGAGCACCCAAATACATAAAAAAAACTTCTGAAAGATATCATGGGAGACATATGATCATAGTAGGGGACTTTAATACCCCATTAAGAACACTGGATAAATCCTCTAGACAAAAATTCAGCAAAGAAACAGCAATCTTAAACGACTCACTAGATAAGATGGACTTAATCGACATCTTCAGAACAGTCCACCCCAAAGCTATAGAATATACATTCTTCTCAAGCGCACATGGGACATTTTCAAAGATAAACCACATATGGGACACCGGCAAAGTCTCTCCAAATTTAAGAACAGGGGTCCTCAAACTTCTTAAACAGGAGGCCAGTTCACTGTCCCTCAGACCGTTGGAGGGCCAGACTATAGTTTAAAAAAGAACTATGAACAAATTCCTATGCACACTGCACATATCTTATTTTGAAGTAAAAAAACAAAACGGGAACAAATACAATATTTGTATTTGCATGTGGCCCGCGGGCTGCAGTTTGAGGACCCCTGTTTAAGAAGATTGAATATCATCTCAGACCACAATGGCATAATATTAGAAATAAACTACAATAAGAAACAATCACAAAAATTCACACATTTGGAGGCTGAATATCATGCTATTAAACAATGATTGGGTTACCAAAGAGATAAAAGAACAAATAAAAAACATCCTGGAAACAAATGACAATGAAAACACAACAATCCAAAATCTATGGGACACAGAGAAAGCAATCCTGAGAGGGAAGCTCATAGCATCACAGGCCTACCTCAAGATAAATAAGAAAAACTGGTAATAAAACATCTAAATCTGAAACTTGAAGAATTAGAAAGAGAGCAATAAGAAAAGCCCAGAGTGAGCAGAAGGAAAGAAATAATAAAGATCAGAGTGGAAATAAATTACATAGAGAACAAAAAAACAAAACAAAACAATACAAAAGATCAATGAAACCAAGAGCTGGTTCTTTGAAACAATAAACAAGATAGATAAACCTCTAGCCAAACTCACCAAGAAGCAAAGAGAGAGGACCCATATGAACAAAATCAGAAATGAAAGAGGCAAAATAACAACAGACCTCACAGAAAGACAAAGAATCATAAAAAAAATTAATGAGCAACTCTATTCCAACAAACTGGTCAAACTAGAAGAAATGGACATATTCCTAGAAAAATATGACCTTCCAAACCTCAATCAGGAAGAATCAAAAAAAGCTGAATAGGATGATAACTGTGGAAGATATTGAAGCAATAATCAAAAAATGTCCAACAAACAAAAGCTGTGGACCAGACAGATTCACATGGGAGTTTTATCAAACATTCAAGGCAGAACTAAAACATATCCTTCTCAGACTATTCCAAAAAATTCAAGAGGAAGGAACACTTCCAAGATCTTTCTAAGAAGCCAGCATTACTCTAATCCCAAAACAACATAAAGACAAAATAAATAAAGAGAATTACAGGCCAA
>NW_005871067.1:8385296-8388828 GCF_000147115.1 Myotis lucifugus | reverse complement strand
CAGTCTGGGTGAGGGGCTAAGGTCTGTTTCAGACTAGCCAAGCCCCCAGTGATGGAAAGCTCCCAGCCTCTCCTTTTTTCTTTTTTTTTTAATTCTGGGATTTATTTACCTTCTATAATTGAAACTTTGTAGCCTTGAGAGGAGCTGAGATCTGGCCAGGGCGGGCGGGAGGGAAGCCTCCTGCTCGCTCCAGCTCCGTGGCCATGGCCGGGTGAAAGCAGGTATCTGGGGTTTATTTACCTTCTATAATTGAAACTTTGTTGCTTTGAGTGGAGCTCAGAGCCCGCCGCGGCAAGCGGGAAGCTTGGCTTCCTCCATTATTGGGGCAACCAAGCCTCCTGCTTTCTCCAGCTCCATGGCTGCCGGCCGCCATCTTGGTTGGGTTAATTTGCATATAGTAGCTCTGATTGGCTGGTGGGTGTGGCTTAAGGCATAGCAAAGGTATGGTCAATTTGCATGTTTGTCTTTTATTAGTGTAGATAATGAACTCACAGAAGGAGAAACTAAAAAAAAAATCCCATTTACCATTGCAAAAAAATAATTAAGATACCTAGGAATAAATTTAACCAAGGAGGTAAAGGACCTGTACTCAGAAAATTACAGGACATTTAAAAAACAGATAGATGAAGACATAAATAAATGGAAGAACATACAATGTTCATGGATTTGTAGAATGAACATCATTAAAATGTCTATACTACCCAAAGCAATCTATAAATTCAACACAATCCCCATTAAAATACCAATGGCATACATCAAAGACCTAGAACAAACTCTCCAGAAATTCATCTGGAATAAAAAAAGACCCAAAATAGCTGCAGCAATCTTGATAAGGAAGAACAAAGTTGGAGGGATCACAATACCAAATATCAAGATATACTACAAAGCCACTGTTCTCAAAATTGCCTGGTATGGACACAAGAACCAACATATAGACCAGTGGAACAGAGGAGAGAACCCAGAAATCGACCCAAGCCATTATGCTCAATTAATATTTGACAAAGGAGGCAAGAGCATACAATAAAGTCAAGACAGTCTCTTCAATAAATGGTGTTGGGAAAATTGGACAGATACATGCAAAAAAATGAAACTAGACCACCAACTTACCCCATACACAAAAATAAACTCAAAATGCATAAAGGACTTAAACGTAAGATGGGAAACCATAAAAATCTTAGAAGAAGCCATAGGCAACAAAATAGCAGACATTTGTTTTACAGCTCCTAAGGCAAGTTGTGATCAGCGGAGTTTCTGCAAACCAAAGGGATAGCTGTCCCTGATCCTCAGAGTGGCCTCCTGCCCGACTCGCTTTATTTTCTCGCTGGCTGCAGGCATCCCCAAAGACAGCTGTGCTGTGGGGCTTCACGCGCTGAGCAGGGGCTAAATACATACTTTTTGAAAGTGGACATACAAAAGGCCAAGAGACATATGAAAACATGCTCAAAGTCACTAATCATCCGAGAGATGCAAATCAAAAGAACAATGAGGTGCTGTCTCACACCTGTCAGAATGGCTATCATCAACAAATCAACAAATGACAAGTGCTGGTGAAGATGTGGACAAAAAGGAACCCTCGTGCATTGTTGGTGGGAATGCAGACTGGTGCAGTCACTGTGGAAAACAGTATGGAGTTTCCTCAAGAAATTTAAAAAGGAACTCCCATTTGACCCAGTAATCCCACTTCTAGGACTATATGCCAAGAAACACCAATCAGAAAGGATATATGCACTCCTATGTTCATAGCAGCACAATTTACAATAGCTAAAATTTGGAAACAGCCTAAATGCCCATTAGCAGATGAGTGGATTAAAAAATGGTGGTACATTTATACAATGGAATACTATGCTGCTGTAATAAAGAAAGAATACTTAGCATTAGCAACAGCATGGATGGACATGGAGAGTATTATGTTAAGCGAAATAAGCCAGTTGGAGAAAGATAAATATCACATGATCTCACTCATTTGTGGAATATAATGCACAACATAAACTGATGAAGAAAAATAGATCCAGAGACAGAGAAGCATGAATCAGCCTGTCAAGCCTCAGAGCGAAGGTAGGGGAGGGTCGGGGTGGGGGTTAGAGATCAACCAAAGGACTTGTATGCATGCATATAAGCATAACCAATGGACACGGACAATAGGGGGGTGAGGGCATGTGCTGAGGGGAGGGGAGGAAATGGCCGGGTAGAGGTCAATGTAGGGAAAAGGAGACATGTAATACTTTAAACAATAAAGAATTTTTTAAAAATAAAAAAATAAAATCATATTTTAGAATATGTTGCCATGGCAAAATTCCTAGTCTATTGTGAAGGGAAAAGTAGATTGCAAGGCAGTTTGATCAAATTTTGTTTAAAAGTGAGATTAAAAAAATGATACATACACATACACAAACAAAATATAGGAAAAAATACATCAAAATATTTCAGTGATATGCTGGGAAGGTTGATAGGTAATTTTTATTTTTGTATTTTTTTCTATTTAAAAATTTTAACGAATGAACATGTATTACTTTTAAAATCAAAATTTTTTTCTTAAAAAATAAAAACACACTACAATTCTTCTAATGGCCAAATTATGGATTGACATTATTTTCTCTACTATTTGGTATGTGTCCAGTTATTTCTGGGTACCCTCTATCTCTCAACCTCTCTCCTCAACACACATGCCCATCTCCCCTTTCCTTCCCCTCCCCACAACTCAGCCCAGTGCTCTTTCTCCTACTCTAGGGTATAGGGCATTCCAACATGAATTTGTATGTTTAACTGGGAATGGAATCCTGTCCCACACCTTTTGAGGCGTTCAGGTCAATTCATTCCTCATCAAACGGATCTGATGTTTATTCCCCTCATTCACTTAGTAAGTACCAGCCATGTATGTGATCTGTCAGGATAACCCCACACAACCTGAGAGTTCTTTGTTCATAGTAGGTGCCCAATAAATGTATGAATGCATAAATAAAGCACTCAAATAAACAGAGATATTTTAAAGCTCTCTGAGGATGAAAAGACAAGAGAGCTATGGGAGTAGAAAATTAATTGGACTGACTAGGGCTGGGCCAGGCAAAGAGTAACTCAGAAGTACTGGCTTCAGAATTACCATGCTGAGGCTTCTTAATAGATATTAAAATCTTACTGGCTCTCACACTTCGTATTTTGCTAGTGTGTCCACTCCTGTGAGAATTTCAATAGTTTTTAAAAAATCTGTTGAAATCATTAGCTCAGCTTATATTGCAGGGCTGTGTTACAACTGTCAATGGAGCAGGATATTTTACTAAATAGCAAGCTGGAAACTTACCTGAATTGATGGGCAGCATTGCTGCACATAGCAGTCTCTTCCTCACAGGCATGGGGCTGATTGTATTCCCAGTTATTCTAGGCAGCGGGCACAGTTTTTGTTGCCCTTTGCTATTAAATTTGCCAGATGCATCAAAGGCCTGGCCTTATTGACAGAATATAAACAATTGGCCAGTAAAAAGAAATACACAGTGCTTCTCCTTCTGCGGAAGCCTTTCCTTGACTAGTGTCTGCCCAT
>NW_005871067.1:8358098-8382692 GCF_000147115.1 Myotis lucifugus | reverse complement strand
TTTTGCCCCTCGGACTTTGGGTGAGACAGGGTATGTGGCCCCCAACTCATTGATCGGCCCGGCTCCGTCTACGCCACAGTGCACACCCCAACACCGTATCGTCCTGCTCTGGGGTGAAAGAGTGTGGCCCCACCCCCTCCACCCGCCATCGGCCCTTGCCCTGAGTGTGAACAGGGGGCGGGACCCAAAACCCCTGATCTGCCCTGCTCTGTGTGTGACAGAGGGCGGTGCCCCAACTCCCCTATCGGCCCTACTCTGTGAGTAACAGGGGGAAGCTCCTCAACCCCCTAATCGGCCCTGCTCTGTGCGTGACAGGGGGGTGATTGACCCTGCTCTGTGCGTGACAGGGTATGGAGCCCCAACCCCCCTGATGGGCCCTGCTCTGTGCGTGACAGGGGGTGGCGCCGCAACCTCCCTATCGACCCTGCCTTGAGTGTGACAGGGGGCGGTGCCCCAACCCCCCAATCGGCCCTACCCTGAGCGTGACTGAGGGTGGCATCACAACCTCCCGATCCGCCCTGCTCTGTGCATGACAGGAGGCGGCGCTCCAACTCCCCAATCAGCCCTGCTCTGAGCCCGACCAGGGGCTGCACCTAGGGATTGGGCCTGCCCTCTGCCACCCGGGAGCAGGCCTAAGCTAGCAGGTCGTTATCTCCCGAGGGGTCCCAGACTGCGAGAGGGCACAGGCCGGGCTGAGGGACCCCCCCCCCCCGAGTGCACAAATTTTTGTGCACCGGGCCTCTAGTCTATCTATATAAAACCCTAATATGCAAATCAACCGAACAATGACTGGTCCCTATTATGCGCTATGACCACCAGGGGGCAGCTGCTCATCGCAGGAGCTGCTCTCAGCCTACAGGCCCTGACCAGCAGCGGTGGCGGGGGGCAGGGATGGTGAGTAGGTGGTGCCAGGCCAGCCAAGGTGGGTGTGAGCAGGGGTCCCCAGTTGCCCCACCCGTTGCCCCACAGATTGGCCCTGATCGCTGGCCTTCCTAGGGACCTTACCTGTGCACTAATTTCGTGCATGGGGCCTCTAGTCCTATCTAATAATAGACAAACATGGTAATTAACCGTACCTCTGACACACTTCCCATTGGCTAATCAGGGCTATATGCAAATGAACTGCCTACCAAGATGGCGGCTGGCAGCCAGGCAACTGAAGCGAACAGGAGGCTTGTTTGCTCCAGTGATGGAGGAAGCCAAGGTTGCCCGCCTGCCGCTGCCGGCCTCTAAGGTGCACTCTAAGAAACAATGTTGCAATTATAGAAGCTAAACAAACCCCAGAAACCTGCTTTCAGCCAGCCGGGCCTCAGAGCTGGAGCTGCAACAGTGTTTCAATTATAGAAGCCAAACAAACCCAGACACCTGCTTTCAGCAGCCGAGGTCTCAGAGCTGGAGCCGAGCCTCAGAGCTAAAGCCGGCTCTCAGTTCCAGTTACAGCCATAGAAGGTAAATAAATCCCAGAATGAAAAAAAAAAAAAAGAAAAAAAGGAGAGGTTGGGAGCTTCAGTCACCCACCATCCCGAAAACAGCCATCAGCCCCTCACCCAGACTGGCCAAGCACCCCAGTGGGGACCCCCACCCTGAAGGGGGTGTGAGCGGGACCCCCACCCTGATCTGGGACACCCTTCAAGGCAAACCAGCCTGCCCTCACCTGTGCACCAGGCCTCTATCCTATATAGTAAAAGGGTAATAGGCAAACTGACCCTAACAGCAGAAAGACTGGGAATGACTGGTCACTATGACACACACTGACCACCAGGGGGCAGACGCTCAATGCAGGAGCTGCCCTCTGGTTGTCAGGGCGCTCTCACATGGGAAGAGCTCTGCTCAGCCACAAGCCAGGCTGATAGCTGCCAGTACAGTGGTGGTGGTGGGAGCCTCACCTGCCTCCTCAGCAGCGCTAAGGATGTCCGACTGCAGTTTAGGCCTGCTCCCCACTGGCAAGTGGACATCCCCCAAGGGCTGCCGGGCTGCCAGAGGGATGTCTGATTGCCAGCTTAGGCCCGATTTCCCGGGGAGCAGGCCTAAGCCAGCAAGTGGTCACCCCCGAGGGTTCCCAGACTGCGAGAGGGCACAGGCCGGGCTGAGGGACCCCCCCTCCCCCCCGAGTGCACAAATTTTTGTGCACTGGGCCTCTAGTATATATATAAAAGCCTAAGCAACTGTTCAACTGTTCCACTGGTCCACTGGTTGCTATAACACTCCCTGGCCACCAGGGGGCAGATGCTCAACACACAGGATCGGGCTCTCTCCTGTCTGAATTGGGCTTGTGGGCATCAGGCTTCCTCCTGTCTGGACCGGGCCTGCAGGGATCGGGCCAAAACCGGCTCTCCAACATCCCCCGAGGGGTCCTGGATTGCAAGAGGGCACAGGCCTGGCCGAGGGACCCCACCAACGCACAAATCCATGTACCGAGCCTCTAGTTTTATTTATATAAACAGTAAGAATAACAACATTTCATATAGTTGACATGAAGGTGAAATTAAATAATGCATGCAAAGCACTTCCAAACAGTGCCTAGCACTTAATAAATGTAAGCTCCCGTCACTGCTGTTGTAAATGCATGAGAGAAGTAAATATGTCAATACAAATTGCATATTGGGGCAGAAAATCAGTGTTATGGGGGCACAGAGTAGAAATGGGAGCTGTGTAAACTAGTGGCTTCTGTTAATCAGCCTAGGAAGACTTCATGGAGGAACTGGACTTTCCAGAGATCTCTGAATAATAGATTAGTTGTCTGTCTGGGAGTAGAAATTATATCTAAACAACTGATAAAATTTGGAAGAAGGTTGAGTGGGTGTAGGGTGACCAGATGATGGGAAATTGAAAAGTTCTGAAAAAAGAAGTTTGATAGCCTAAATGCAGGCCTGACTACTTGCTCTAAAATATAGCAGACTAGGCTTCAAGAGGGTGTTTTCAAAGTCTTAAATTTGACAAGTAGTATGACTGAAAGCATATTTGGCTATGCATAGCTGAGTGGCCTTCACAGACTTCAGATAGAGAGGAGCACTTTAGTAACTCTAATGAGGACTGAGCAACGAGATTTGTTGTTAAAGACAGGGATTCTGAACAGTTCAACAGGCAAATGAATATTAATTGAAGTTTTATCTAATTACGTGGGCGAGGAGAGAAGAGGAAGAGGTGACTATTGGAAAAGTAGAAATTATGAGATTTTCAGGGGGGAGGGTGGACTCTCCACATATAAGAAAGAATAAGAAAAATGCTCTGTTTTAAGAGAGCAGGGATCCAGAAATAATATTTAATTTGTCTTTACAAAAGATGTGGTTGATACTGTCTTTGTAAAGGATTTGGTGTCAGAAAGTCTACCAACTTCCAGCCAAAGTTCTTTAGGATGGTGGAGCATGCACCAAATCGAAGAATATTGAAGAGTAAATATTGTTAATCCCATACAAAGGATCATAGGATCACAAAATATGAGGACCATCAGAGATTAATGCTTGCTTAATGTCCTCATTGTATTAGATGAGGAAACTGAGGCTGAGAGAATGGAGTAACCCATCCAAAGTCACACACTTATATCTGGTTCAGTTCTGTCCACATTTTCTTTTAGCTCTCTAACCCCATAATTTGAGGATTCCCCTAATTTCGTTGTTTCCCATCTGGATAGGAACAGGAAGAACATTCTAGTTTTGCTGTGTGGCGGGTACTGAGAGCAACAAACGAGTCCCCTTTAAGCGCACCCTCTCTTTTTCTCATCTGGCAGCCCACCGCGTTTTTCCATTGGCCATTATTTGTGTCTCCTCGTTCCTTTCCAAGATTCCCAACCAATCCACTGCTCCCTCCGTCGCCAAGGCCAGGCTTTGAGGAATGTACCATGTGAACCGTGAGGGGGGGGAGTAGAGAAGGGGAATTGCGAGGCAACAGCTTATTTCTTTATCTTTTGCCTGTAACCGTGAGATTCTGGCACTGTTAGAGCCTGTAGGTAGCAACAGCGTCCCGGAGGTTGGGAGCTACGTGGCACTTCCCGAGGTGCACTTAGATCTGTCACCCCCCAAGGCCGGGGTCCTGTGGTCGCGCTGGAGGGCTGCAGCCCTTGCCCTTCCATGTGCCCTCCCAGCCGGCAGCCTCGCAGCTGCCTGGGCTGCCCGTTCCGTGCAGTGGCCCGCGCTGGATGCTGTTGAGCTGCTGGGTTGTGGCCAGGGCCGGCCAGGGGTCGCCGGCGCCAGGTGAACACAGCAGCATGAGGCGGAGGTGAGGACCGGGCTGCACCCCGAGCTCGGGGTTTCCGCGGACGACGGCTGGCGGCCTGGAGCAGGTGATCACAACTACCCGACTTGTGCCCGAAGCGTTGCCGCCCTGGCTTTCGAGGGCGCGGGGGCCGCCGTGTGGCTGGCGCCTCCTTCTGGCGGACTTTCCAAGCCCTTTTCCGGCGGGGCCCGGCCTCCGGGTCCCTGGAATTGGGTGCGGCGCCGGAGTGCGGGCCCGAGTCCCAGGGAGGTTTCAGCGCTTTGTGGAAGCGGGAGCGGGAGCGGGACTCGGGTGGAGGCTCTGGAAGGCATTTGGTGCAGGTTCTGGGAGCTGGGGGTGAGTGGGGCCTGCCCGCTGCCGGGCCGCCGGCCTTCCCCGGAGCTGGGGACCGGACCCTCTTCAGTCGCCTGTGGCCGGGCGGATCGTCGGCCTCCACGGGTAGGTCCTGTCCTGAGAGCCTTGGTCTGCAGGCCTGGCGGGGGCTGAGTAGGCTGTTGAGGTCTGTGTGGTAGATGGCCAGGAAAGGACCCTCAAGTTCTTTTTCCTTTTATTTTCTCGGACAGGGTGAGATGATGGCAGCCAGATGCATCACTTATCTATGAGCCTCCCCCTCCCGCTTCCCTAACTGCCTCACCAGACCTCGCTGTTGGAGGTCTGCGTGGCACATTGGAAATTCCTACTTTACAAATCACCTCAAGGAGCCCTGTACCCAGATCAGAGGCTCACCGGGTGTTAGCAGGAAGCGGACGCTGTGGCAGCCTGAGCTGTGGGGTTCTGGGAGGATGGTAAGCTAGTCATCGCAGTTTGTTGGGCCCTCAGGCAAGACCTCTTACCTCATCCCGTCCAGGGACATGGACTGGCCTTATATCTTGGCTGATTTTTCTCCACAGTCATAACTCAGGGAAAGCGTTTCCACCGAATACAAACCACATTTATGTTCTTTTAATGTTGGTATTTAACGCAGAAGTTAATTATGGTTTACATGAAATGCGTTAATGCAGAGGAATGTTAATGGTTTACATGAAGTGCATTAATGCAGAGGAATGGAGGTGAATTGTAAATAGTGTCTTTTTTTTTTTAAGGCTTATCACTTTTTTTCTTTTTTAGTGGGATGTGGATAAAGAGAATGGCATTTAAACATCAGAACACCAATGTGCATTTGGTCCCATCTGACAGTTTTCGACATAGACAATCATTTAGGAACACAGCTTGTAACCTAGGAGTGAGAATGAGTTGGGTTTTATAGTGAGAAAGACTTCGTACTTGGAATTGTTGCTGCCAGCAGGAAGGCTTTGCTCTCTCATTACCTGGCCACACATATGCCAGTTCATTGTTGTGGTTGCCTTCCCCTGTGAGCACATCTGTAAAAGGCCTTTAAGGGGATCTTATGAATTCCATATTTGTCAGATGTGCTTGAGTCAGAAATCTGGCTCAGGTTGTTTTAGCCCTACACTGAATTCTTGTGCTGCTCCAGGCTTAAAAATTTTTTAAACTTTTAAAATAGTACATTAAATAGCATGAGTTAATTCCAGAATTTTAGGGAAAACAGTTTGGGAGTTCCTCTTGCAAAGGATCTTTAGGAACTTGAACTTGGTTCCTAGCCAAGACTCTTTGTGTTCATAACACTAACCATTGAAATGTCTAGGACTTGATTACCAGATTGTGACTCCCCTCACACCCATCTTCCTGGTATGGTTCCCTGGTTCCCTCCCTGGTGATGGCTGTTTGTGGTGTTTCTAAGTGTGGGAGAGAAAATAGACTCTAGAGTACATAGTAGATGTTTAATAAATGTAAATAATCTTTTTTCTCTCAGGACATTTGTGGGTGATGAAATTGGATGCAGTTTGATTGCATGCTCCCCTCTTAAGTTAGGAAGATTAGCCCCTGTCAGTCTTCTTCCCACGCCAACCTCTACCTCTCACATTAAAATTTTTATGTTAGGTTAAAAATGAAACTCAAACCTCTGGACCTAGAAATGAAAATCAAACAAGGAAAAATTGAGCACTTCCTCCTGGCTTGTGTTGCATTTTTTCAGAAAGGATGGTACACACTTAAGGACAACTCTGTGGGTCTGTTGAGTAGCTTGTGGATGAGGATTTTGGTTGTTGCTTTGACATGTCCAAGTGGAACCATAAACCTTGCCTAATTTCTGGCACTGGCATCAGAGCTGGCCCGGATGGGAGAGGCCTGACTGGCAAGTAAGGGCAGTCTTAAGTTTGATGGGCTCTGCCTCTGACCTGGGCTTTATGAAGAGCAGCTGTTTACCTTCTGCTGCTTCTAGCAGGCTCCTTGTGAACAGATTAAAAGGCTATCAAGGCTGGCCAGAGTGGCTCAGTGGTTGAGAGTTGACCTATGTGAGATTCTGTCAGGGCATATGCCTGGTTGTGGGCTCAATCCCCAGTGTGGGGCGTGCAAGAGGCAGCTGATCAATGATTCCCTCTCATCATTGATGTTTCTATCTCTCCCTCTCCCTTATCTGAAATAAAATATATATATATATTTTAAAGGTTATCAAAATGTTCTTAAAAGAGTAAGAAACATTACTGGCTTATTTATGTCATATTATTGGGCGTTACATTTTACTTATTTATTTATTAAATATATTTTATTGATTTTTTTACAGAGAGGAAGGGAGAGGGATAGAGAGTTAGAAACATTGATGAGAGAGAAACATCGATCAGCTGCCTCCTGCACACCCACTACTGGGGATGTGCCTGCAACCAAGGTATATGCCCTGACCGGAATCGAACCTGGGACTCTTCAGTCTGCAGGCCGATGCTCTATATACTGAGCCAAACTGGCTAGGGCAAGGCATTACATTTTAATAATAATCATGCTCTGAATTTACTTACTGCTTTTCCTTTGAAGAAGTGAAAGCTTTTTCAAAACCTGTTATCTCATTGATTCTTACTTTTGTGAGGTCATCAAAGTTTAGTACAGTATATTATACCCTTTTTATAGGTGAAGAAATGGAGGTAACATGATTTACTCTGCCTTTTGCTTGGTGTGGGTTTCTGGTTCCCAAGACCTAGAACCTGTTATTGCCCTAGCTCAGCTACTTTATGGATGATTTTTATTTCATGTATTTAGTTTTTTAACCAAACTAGTCTGGGATCCTAACCACTGATTGCAACAGAATCTTTTACCCAGTTTGATCATGACTGATCACTCATTTAATTTCCCTGTGAAAAAGAAAAAGGGAAGATTTTAACTAGTGACAGGGACATGTTTAGTTTGTTTTCAAAATAGGTAGGTTTGTCTCAAAAGCAGACATACAGAGGTAGGGGGAAAAATCAATCTGCCTTTTAGCATTATAAACACCATTTAGATAAATGGTTCCTATGGACAATTATATAGTAACTAGAGGCCCGATGCACGAAGATTCGTGCAAGAATGGGCCTTCCTTCCCCTGGGGCCGACACTGCCTTTGCTCTGGCCAGAGCCGCCTTTCTGCCTTCGTTCCAGCCTGGAGCTGCCTTTCCACCTTCCCACGCTGCCCAGAGGCCCGGAGCGGCTGAGGCGGTGCGGAAGGCCTGCGTCCCGCCCCGCCCCTGGCCGCTTGGTGCCTGCATATGCAAATTAAGTGCCATATTTGTTGGGTTGATTTGCATACTCACTCCTGATTGGCTGGTGGGTGTGAAGGTACAGTCAATTTGCATCTTTCTCTTTTATTAGAGTAGATAACTGTCACTTACTGAGTTTTATTGTGGACTAGACACTGTGCTGAGTGCTTTGTATACACACATCATTTCTAGTCTTCAGGTAGGTCTAATCACTTCTATTTTACAATAGAACTATTCCAGAGAGTAACAGGTCCATAAACCCAGTAAGTTGCAGAGGCTAGATGACTCCAAGTCCTGTGTGTTTAATTACCTCGCTAAAAAGGTGAAGTGCAAAGGGAGTGAAAGGAAGAGGAAATGGAGAAGAAAAAGTATGGGACGGGAAAGAAATTTGTGAGATGGCAACTTGAATCAGGCTCCAGGATTTACTGTATATGGTGTGCCCAGCCTTAGTGGGCAGAGCGGGCACAAAGAAGCTATGGGCTTCAACCACCCTTAGGGAGCCAGGAAATATAAGAACTTTAGTTTACACACTGGGACTTTCTTTCAGCACATTTAGTGAGCAACTACTATATGTGAGCAAGTGCCAGATAATATGATGTTCACCTACAAGAGGTCACTACAATTCTACCGGTGGCAGACACAAATACAGAAAACCATAGTGTTGTGATAAGTGACTTAATTGGCCAGGGAGCTCTGAACATGAAGTGGTAAGAAAATTTATACTGGCCAGTGTGGCTCAGTTGCTTGAGAGTTGTCCCATACACCAAAAGGTCGCTGTTTTGTTTATATTTTTTTACACTTTGTTGTTTTTTGTTGTTTGTTTTGTTAATCCTTACCCGAGGATATTTTTCCATTGATCTTTTAGAGAGAGTTGAAGAGAGAGGGAAAGACAGAGAGAAACATCTATGTGAGAGAAACACATCGATTGGTTGCCTCCTGCACTTGCCAGGGCCAGGGCCGGGGAGGAGTCTGCAACCGAGGTATGTGCCCTTGACCGGAATCAAACCCGGGACCCTTCAGTCTGCAGGCCGATGCTCTATTCACTGAGCTAAACTGGCTAGGGCAAGGTTGCTGTTTTGATTCCCTGTCAGGGCACATGCCCAGGTTGTGGGTTTGAACCCTAGTCCTGGTATGTGCTAGAGGCAACTGATCTATGTTTATCTCTCACATTGATGTTTCTCTCCCTTTCTCTTCCTCTCTTTAAAAATCTATTTTTTAAAAAGAAGGGGGAAAAAAGAGAAAATGTATACTAATTGGTAAAATAGTTCTTGATTCGGTTTTGTTAATTTTGCACACATAGATTGAGAATTCCTAGAATTTACCTACCCGCTGTGGCTATTGTTTCTGGAATGTTTGTGTTTTTGCAAACAAAGGATCACTTTACAGCTCCTCTCTGAGGACCAGCCCTGTACCTTGGTTGCAGGAAAGGCTGGTGCCATGGCCCCTTCCTGCAGGCTGCCTTTAGGCCCATCATCACTGTGGATCTGTTGGGCTTGGCAGATTGTCTTTGCAGTCACTACTTACCTGGAGTCACTGCTCCAGTGGATTGGCAGCCCTTGCTAGAAGAGCCTGCTGTCAGGTTGTTCTCTTTCCCAGGTGTTTCAGCAGGAGTGGGAGTAGTCCTGGGTATGGAGGTGCTTAACTGATGCTTTGGGAATTAGAGGTGACCATGTTATCTTCAAGGCTCTTTTCTCACCCTAGAACCACAATACTGTAGGGACCTTGGAACCTGGTGGTAGCCTTGGAGTGGTGTCTGCCAGGCCTCCCACTCCTCCATCTTCCTTAAGTCCATTCAAATAGAAATTACTTATGTTTTCTAGAAATGAGTTAAGCAACTTCTGACAATTGCTCTGCTATATTAATTGAGTTGTCTCGGTGTGGTAATAACATTTAGACCTTTTTACATGCTGCTAAGGAAAAGTTCTCTCTGTCCATGACAATGACCCCAGAGAAGGGATCATCAGCTTAAAGGTTTCCCTTGCTTTAAAAAAAAACTTGATGTATAGAAATGTGGATTAACTTCCAAAATACAGTGTGTATCTATACTTCTTGGCTTTAAATTTAATTCTTCACAGTACAAGAATTTTGCAACAGAATTTCTTCTCTAGGAATTTAAAATTTTACTTCTCTAGATACAACTTTTTCAGGAAGTCTGATCTTCCACCATTGGTGGGAATGACTGCCTGTCACTTTTACCTGCCTTGCCCTCTCTGTTGCCCACCACACATGCAACCTTAGAGCCATGGATGTTACTGGGCTCTGCCTTTACAGGCCTCCAGGCCTGTCATCCCGCTTGTTGGTGTGGCAGACAGAACCAGGTGCTGTCATGGCTGGCTGTCAGAGTGTGTCCTGGCAGCACCCAGCTGGCTAGCCTTTGCTCATATAGTATTAATTGCACAGGAGTCATCTGGAACGTTGCCATCTGTGCTGCTTCACTAAGCTACTTGTGCACTGGCTTTCCTTTCATGCTTGTCTCCAGGCTGTTTTTTGCAGGCTTTTGTGGAATCCAGAGGCTTGGGCATAGGCAATACACAGGAAAACCCAGGGTGGAGTAAAGATTGTTCCCCAGTAGTAAAGGAGGTCAAGGAATTTGGCTAAAATCCTTACTTATATTAAGGATTATATTGAGGTATATGGGAAAGGTGGGAAGGGAACTAATTTATCAGGAGTCTGTTTTATAAATACACCTTATGACAGGATCTCCTTTAATTCTTTTTTTTAATTGATTTTTTTCTAAGAGAGAGGAGAAACAGAGAGAGAGAGAAACATCAATTGGTTGCCTCCCCTCAACCCCCGTACATGCCCTGACCAGGAATTGAACCCTCAACCTAGGTATGTGCCCTGGCCTGGAATCGAACCTGTAACCTTTTGGTGCATGGGATGGTGCTTCAACCAACTGAACCACCCAGCCAGAGCAATCTCCTTTAATTCTTACAATAAGTTAAGTAAATGATGATGCATTTAGTTTGGGAAACATGGGGCGCAGTGAGGTTAGATGACTTACCTGAGATCTCTCACCTGGTAAACGATGGAACTACATTAGATTAAAAAACAACAACCTCCAGCCCTGGCCAGATGGCTCAGTTGATTGAAGCATTGTCCCATACACCAAAAGATTGCAGGTTCAATTCCCAGTTAGGGCACCTACCTAGTTGTGGGTTTGATTTTCTCTCTCACATTGGTGTTTCTCTCTCCTTTCTTCTCTCTGTAAAAATCAATAAAAACATATCCTTGGGTGAGGGTTAAAAACAAAACAAAACCCAACATGTCTTGAAGAGCATGAACTCTAGAATTAGACTGTGTATGACTTTGGGTGTGTTCTTTAACCTCCCTGGGCCTCAGTTTCTTCACCTATACAATGGTCTTAAGCATTTAGAATTCTTCCAAGCACTTGGTAAGTACACAGTGAGCACCCTAAGTGTCAGCTAGTACTATTATTGATCCATACTTACGAAACTCGAAGTGGAATTTTAAGACTTTGGTTTCCTTTCATCCACAAACAGCCTCCAGGGAGCATGAGTGGGTTTGTGCTTATTAATATGAGTTCCCTCTAGTGTCTCCAGCCCCCAACTCCTGCTCTCTATTTCATTATTCTCTGCCTTATCTCTGGCTCTGCATTATTTTTCTTATTAGCAACTCTTTAGACTTCTTGGGATAATTTGTTCATTAATTTACCATTTCTTAGGCTCCTCCTCCATATGTTGAGCTATACTGGGTATTAGGGCAGGGCACAGTTTGTAGAAGTGTATCACGTTATCCCTGCTCATGAACCACTCATTTGGGTAAAGGGGGAGGAAAAACAATGAAATACCAAAATGGGACAGACAGGTGACTTCATTGAGAATTTATTGTATGCCAAGCACTGGTTTAGATGTTTCCATGCACTGTCAACCCTGCAGCTTAGGTGAGGCTGCAACATCCCACTTTACCAGTGATGACCCCAGAGGTCATCTTATCCAAGATCACACAGACTGGAGTGAGAGGAGCCTGGGGTTTGAACCCTAGTCTGCACTGATTGTCATTGACCTGTGGAGACTGTGTCCCCGGTCATTGCTAGGATTATCTAGATGAGATGAAGGGGTGCTGGGATGAGCAAAGCTTAGGGTTGAGAGTGAGCCTGGTGGGGTTGGGGGAGAGTTCAGCATGTATGGACTGCTGTGCCAGGTTCTGGGAGGTGAGTAAGATGTGTTCCTTGCCCTCTGGAATCTTACTGTAGCTGGGGAGACAGACACACAAATAGATTTTTAGTGTAGAGTGGTAAGAGATGCAATGAGGGTAAGTATAGGGTGCTGTGGAAGCAGAGGAGAGGGAACCAGGAAGTATTCTTGGGAGGTTAAGTTAGCAATGAGCTTAGCAGTTGAAGGCCAGAAGAGTTTTCTAATAGGCAGAGAACAGCATGAACAAAGGCATGGCCTTATGGGCTTTTCTTGTTAGAAGCAAGTTTATTCATCTGGTCTGATGGATGCTATGGCACAGTGTGTAGTATAGGCAATAGGGAGTTCATCAGAGGTGTCTAACACTGAACAACAGTATGAAAGTAGCATTTTATGTTGTTTAATCTCGAGGTGGGAGAGATGACAGTCAAGCAAGACCAACTATGGGAGAAGCCAGCAAACTTTTTACTGTAAAGGGTCAGAAAGTAAATATTTTAGGTTTCAGTTGGCCATATGGTCTCTGATGCCTCAGCTCTGCTATTGTAGTATCAAAGCAGCCAGACAACTAGTAAATGAATGGGTGTGGCCATGTGCCAATGAAGCTTTCATTTATGTCCCCCAAATTTGAGTTTCATATAATTCTCACATGTCACCAGTCTTTTTTTTTTTTAATTTATTTTTGCCTCAGCTGTTTAGAAATGTAAAAGCCATCCTTCACTTGCAGGTTGGATTTGGCCCACAGCTCATGGTTTGCCTACTCTGAGCAACTGGTGATGTTCAGGTTTGACATGACCAGAAACTGGAACAAAATGTTGGTGATGGAAATAGAGAGGAAGGGACTTGATGCCAGAGAACTTTGGAGAACACTGATTAGATAGAGGAGATAAGGAGAGGTCAGAGCCCAGATAACACTGAAGTTTCAAGTTTGGTGCCTGCCCAGCCCCGTTTTGGTAAACCTGGTCTCGTTTTCCATGTACCAAGAATATGACTTGATTCTGAAGAAAAACCCAGAAAATATGACCTGATTTTAGGGAAAAACCCAGAAATAGCTGGTGTCTTAGGTGCTCCCAGATTCTGTCAGCATGGTTAATTGTTCTGATTGTCTCCCTGTGAGTGTCACAGTGCCAGCCACCTTGCTGCCTTGGCTTCTAGGTGCTTTAGGCAGGAAGTGGCTCCTGCTGTGACTGGGACAGCATGCCCATCTATCTGTCAGGGAATAGGTAAAGTTCCGTTTTTGGATAACTCTTAATTTTGATAATATTTCAGATTTACAGAGAAGTTGCAAGAGCAGTACTCGGTGCCCCTTCTAGCTGTTATCTACATTTCTTAATTGCATTTTATTAATAGTTTACATTTTGACCTGTGTGCTTTATCTTTCTCCCCCCCGCCCATATATATGCTTTTTTTTTTTTTGGACCCATTTGAAAGTTGGAGACTTTGTGCCCCTTTAACCCCTATTTACTTCAGTGTAGGGTTATCAAGAATAAGCGCATCCTCTTCTATAACCATATTATGGTGATCAACATCAGGTACTTAACATTGATACAGTACTATTATCTAATAGTTGTTTTTGAACCTAGCACCCCTCGATAGCTATTACTCTAAGATTACCTGTCATGTGTGAAAAAATAATGCTACTGCTTCCTTTAACAGCATTATAGACACAGGTAGGTACCTGTTCTGCTCTGGAACTCATACTCCCATCATTTACCTAACTGAGCAGCTGCTTAGTGGGGTGTGGCAGGACTAGCAATTGCCTAAAAAGAGCAGCAGTCTAAGAGCTGAAGGATAACTTGTTATCTTGAGCTTCCAGCTGCTAGAGGGCTGGCACTATGTTTTGCTTCACACAGCTCCTGCCATTCCCTGCTGTCTTCATGAAAAAGTTAATCTCTTAAATGGAACAATAGTCACAGTACTCAAGATCTCAATTTTAGTTACAAACATGTTCTTTCTGGGACCTCCACTGCATCTCAACCTATAGAAAATGATTCTTCTAGGATGGATTTTTTTTTTCTAGGTTTGATCTGGAAAATAAAATGAAATTAGATTGGAGTAATTTATTTTGGAAATAAAATGAGTGGAAAAGGTACCCTACCATTTCTGACTTAGTGCAGAAAGGGGTTTTCTTTTTGCTACTTTAAAAGATTGAAATCAGAGATAGGGCAGTGACTAATGCATATTCTGTAATAATAAGAATATTATTATTCTAAGTAGCTAGAGCTTGCTTACTTCCCTGGGAACTATGGGAAAAGGAGTCTGGAAATTCTGCACATGATGAGAAAGGAGTACAGAGAAGGCTCTTTGTGTAAAGGGGGTGATCACTGCATTTAGCTACATTCTCAGTGATGTAACTAAATGTTTGTGCCTTATGCCTGTGTTGATGTGTTTGATACACTGTGTCACTGTTTGGTTCACTGTGTCAATCATTACTATCTGTGAGCCTGTTCTTATGATCCAGAACATCTGAAGTCCTCACTGTCTTAGGTCTGTAAGGTTCTGTGCTGGGCATGAGAGGGGATGGGTGGGCCACAAAGGAGGATAAAGCTGTTATGGCCTCTACATTCCCTGATCTCTCAGTCTAGATAAGAAAACTTTGATTCAGCTGCTGCTGTACAGTGAACTCAGGGGAATCACTTAATTGTTCTTTGCCATAGTTTTGCCATTTGTAGAGAGATGTTGGCTGTCAGCTAGTTTAAAGGAACATACTAGAGATATGGGACCCTGGGGTGGGGGGCTGGTGTGGGGCTGGGACCCCTTTGCTCATCTCAGGCAACCTACCCAGTGACAATCTCCCTCCCAATGAAAACAATGGTACATGTGGGTGTCAGACCAGCCTGTTCAGTGCCTCCGCCCCTCCTACCAGTCTCAGTGTGCTTTCTTCTTTACTTCTCTAGTCGTAGGACTTCCATTCAGCCATCTTTCAGGCAGTTCTGAATGATGGTTGTTCTGTATTTTAGTTGTAATTTTGATGTGGTTGTGGGAGGCTGCAAGTACCTGCATTTACCTACACCACCATCTTGGTTCTTCCCTCATCGTTGATGTTTCTATCTCTCACACTCTTCCTTCTCAGAAATCAATAAAAATATATGTATATTTTTAAAAATGCAGTAGTTACTATTCCCCTCACTCCTTCTACTCAAGCTTCTCTGGCACCTTACAGTTCCCTCCAACACTCCAGGCGCCCTGCCTCAGGGCCTTTGCACAGTGTTTCCTCTCCCTGAAATACTATTCCCCAAGATGGTTAACTTCCCTTAGCCATTGAATTTCTTTTATTAGATGTTACTTTCTCCATGAAAGCTTCTCATGCCACCCAGTTAAAATGTCAACACGTCCCCTTTTCCCTAGTACTCCTCTTTCTTTTTATCCTGCTTTATATTTTCCTTTTCTCCAGGGTACTTTCCAACCTCTAGCATGCTTAAAGTTTATGGAGAGGCATAGTAAGTAGCCTGGGCACTGGATCCAGACTGCCCGGGTTTAAGTCTTGGCTTCACTAATGTACTTCTTTATGTCACCTTGGGTAGATTACTTAACCCCCTTAGCTCGGTTTCTTCATTTGTAAGAATGATACCTAACTCAGTTTTTTTTTATGAAGATTAAATGAGTTAATATTTATAAAATTGAGTAAGTGCTATATACATGTTTGATAACGACTGGTTTTATTGTGTTTCCTCCCACTAAAATGGAAGCTTCGTGAAGTTAGAGAGCTTTATCTTTTTGTTCTCTATTGCACTGGTCGCCAGCAGTGGTCCGTGAGGTCCGAAAGGTTGGTGACGCTGCCCTAATGTATCTGCAGCATTTAGAACAGGGCCTGGCATGCATTGAGTGAGTGAGTAGGTTGTAGATGAGTTGGTCAGGAAAGGGAAGCAGTGAGGTGTGGTCAGCTATGGACAGCAGAGGCCTACCTGGGTTCCCATTCCAGCTCTGTACTTAATGACTATGTAATTTGGACAGGGTCTTTTTTAAAATTACAAAACAAAACAAAATGTAATAGTTTAGAGTGTTTTTAAACAACTTTCACTTTTAGCCAAGATATTTTGACTTCCTAGTATACATTCATAGCTTGTTTCCAACTCCCCTTCTAATACTATCTAATTTTTATTATATTAATTTTATCTTGTCAGATAGCTGCATTCACTAGCATAAATCCCATAGGATTCAATGGTAATTTCTGTTTTTTTTATTCTGGCTTTTCCATTTTTGGCTTTTTTATTTTGATTAATCTCTTGCTTGCTCTGGACCAGTGTCTTAATCTTGCCAAGTCTCAGGCTAACACCTCCCATGTTAGAGTTGTTAGAAGAATTAGATAAAATAATATACAGTGAGTACCAAGCATGATATCAGCCTGGCTGGTAGCAGATGATAAATGTTAATTCTTTTCCTTCTTCAGCTCCACTGGAAGAAGTGAACCAGTGAAGGAAGCGGTTGTTGGTCAGGAGGGGTGGGGGAAATCCTGAGTTGAGGTATGGAGAGAGGGACAAAAACAAGATGGTAGGTAGAGGTGTGACCATCACAGGCCAGCTTGACTGGGGTGGTTAGTAAGAAGGAACTTTTTATTGTTAAACTTGATGCTAAGATGAGGAGTTTAGATTATTTTTTTGTTACTTTATTTTGATATAACTATACAAAATTATACGAATAGTACAAGGAACTCTTGTTTACCCTTTACCAGAACCACCAATTGTTTCTTTTTGTCTATTTGCTTTTTCATATTTTTCCCCTCTCTCTGTATGAAGTAGAGACATTGCACCCATTGGATCCCTAGATACTTGTGTTTATTCCTAGGAACTGGAATATTCTCTTAGACTTTTACAGGGACCCTTAGGCTCTTAAATAAGAAGGTGGCACAATGTGAAAAGTACTTGGGGAAGACGGCAGGGCCTGTGGCCAGGCAGTTTGGAATAATTTCCACTGGAGGGTTATGAGGACATTGGTGACTAAAAATGGAAAAATGGTTAGAAACCCAGGATAAGTGTAGTGGAGCCTTGGGTGTGTACTGCTCGGGACGGGTGGAGGACTAGGGTGAGTGGAAGGGAGGGAGGGCTCATATGCTGTTAAAAGCAGCACTGCTTTCTGAGGAGAAGAGCAGTGTGCATAATCTGAAAAAGCAAGCTTAGCTTTATTTTATACTAGAGGCCCGGTGCACGAAAATTCATGCACTTGGGGGGTGGGGGAGGGTCCCTCAGCCCAGCCTGCGCCCTCTCACAGTCCCACACCCCTCGGGGGATGTCTGACTGATGGCTTAGACCTGCTTCCCAGGGGATTGGGCCTAAGCTGGCACTCAGACATCCCTTTGGCAGCCTGGGAGCCCTTGGGGGATGTTCGACTAACGGCTTAGGCCCGCTCCCCGCGACATCCTTAGCGCTGCCGTGGAGGTGGGAGAGGCTCCTGCCAGTGCTCTGGCCAGCCATGAGCCGGCTTCTGGCTGAGCGGTGCTCCCCCTGTGGAAGTGCACTGACCACCAGGGGGCAACTCCTGCATTGAGCGTCTATACCCTGGTGTTCAGTACGTGTTATAGCGAGTGGTCGTTCCGCCATTAGTGTCAATTTGCATATTATCCATTTATTATATAGGACTAGAAGCCCAGTGCACGAAATTCGGGCATGGGTAGGGTCCCTAGGCCTCGCCGGCAATCAGGGCCAATCAGGGCCAATCGGCGCCTTCCAGGTGCTGGCCGGGGCCTTCCTTCATTCTGCGCTGCCCCTGCTGGTCAGCGCACATCATAGCGAGTGATCCAACTCCCTGTCTCCTGGTTGAACTCCCGAGGGGACACTTTGCTTATTAGCCTATATATATATATATATATATATATATATATATAGATTTGGGAATCTGAAACATCACTCTTCCCTTTCATTCTTATTACAGTCTGCGAAGATAAAAATCTCCTATATTCTTAAAAGAGCAGCTGGGACATGCTTGTGCTTGTCAAAGGCATAGAGATACAATATGGTCTGAAGGACACTGCAGGTGCTGATTACTTTATGCTTTGTCATGAAGAGAGTAAGTAGAGATGAGCATTCAGGTAGTTGGGCATAGATCTAGGTGTAGGGATCACTAGTGGTTAGGTGGGGTGGATGGTGGGAAGCCAAGAACCAAAACCAGCTTTAGGAAGGGGAATCTATAGGGAACTAAGGAGGAGTAAAGTCCAGAGGAAGAAGCTTAAAGGGAGGGTAGCAATAGCAATGTAAAAAAAAAAAAAATAGAAATAGAATTAAGGAAGAGGACCCAGCCCTGGCTGGTTGCTCAGTGGTTAGTGTCTGCCCACACACCAAAGGGTCACGGGTTCAATTCCTAGTCAAGGGCACATATCTGAGTTGCAGGTTCAATCCCTGTCCCCAGTTGGGGCACATGTGGGAGGCAACCAATCAATGTGTCTCTCTCACATCAATGTTTCTCTCTCTCTCTCTCTTTCTCTCTCTTCCCCCTCCCTTCCTGCCTTCTATTCTCTCTAAAAATCAATGGGAAAAAATATTCTCTGGTGAGGATTAACAAACAAACAAAAAAGAAAAAGAAAGAAAGAGGACCCACGCTGAGCCTGAATAAACCCAGTGAGTGAGCTCCCAGCCGTTCTCAGTACTAGTTCAGTGCCTTCTGGGGCCCGGAGGTACTGGTTGGGCTCTGTTTTTCCAGAGCCGTAGCCAGAACTAAGGAGCACCCTGGGAATAATGCCACACAGGGTGCTAAACCAAATCAGACCTTTGAAGGATTTCAAATTAACTTCGCAGGGCCTAAGAGTTTTTGTGGAAGAAATACCTCAAGGAGAATTTATCAGAGACGGTTTCTTACATTTGAGCTTATACTAATAATTAAAAGCCCACCCCCCTTTTCAAAGATAATGTGTTATATGGAAGATGTTGATATTTTCTGTAGCTTTCGAAATTTCCATCTGTAGGTAAATCTTTTTACAGGAAAGTCTAGATTGCCTCTGGAATAGCAGATTCTTAGGAGTGAAGTCACTACAGGGTTATATTATACTTTGGCCCTTCACATATTCATTGAGCACTTTTTGAGTAGTAAACACTGGGAATATGGTAGCAGTGAACCATGAGGGCCAGAGCCTGCTCAGTCAGACCTTGTGGTTACATTTTCAGGAATTTTGCAGCCATTATTAAAAATGAATTCTATAAACTTACAATTAAATAAATTATATTAAAAACAAGGGTAGTAAATACTTAGATCTTATCACTTCCTCATTATTTTAGCATTTACATCTCTTGTAGCCACATGGTGGAAATATTATGTAATTATGAACGATGGCACGCCTCTTCCCAGCTATGTGTCTGTGTTCAGAGATGTCAAGTTGGTGGTTTGAAATTGGCTGTGTTGGGAGTATTTACACCACGGACACCAACAGACACTACAAATTATGGCTTCATTTACTGTTTTGTTCATTGTGTCAGAAAGTGATGGTGAAATGTTAACATTTGCAGTTTAAATTTAAAGTGTTTGAGTCTGTAGCCATTACATTCTGAATAGCACCCCTAAAATTGAGGAAATACTCTTCTTGTAGTTGAAAACTAGGGTCCAATTCAGCAAGTAATTTGTTCAGATCATGTTTGATGTACATCTTCCTTGTTCCAGTTTTGTTTTATTTCTTAAAGTAAATGAAAATATCAATCACCATTCACTTATTTATCAATTTGATCCATAGGTTGGCCGCAGAGATGAGACAAAAGTCTATGACAGCATTCTGTGAGAATCAATTGGCTATATGGAATTAGCAGTAAAGAGTATCATATATTTTATTGCTACATACTTTATTATATACTAGAGGCCCGGTGCATGAAAATTCATGCACTGGAGGGGGGTTCCCTCATCCCAGCCTGCCCCCTCTCACAGTCCGGGAGCCCTCAGGGGCAGGAGGCAACCGGCGATCAGGGGAAGGCAACACCCCCATCACACCTCTGCTGCTGCCACTGCCAGCAGTGCAAGCCTCGGCCGGTCCTGGTTACCTGAGCTTTGGGCGGCCCTGGGTGGCTGGGCAGCCGACATCCGAGGCTTGCCTGCACCTTAGGCCGGCCCTGGGCGGCTGGGGGGCTGAGGGGACTGGGCGCCATCATCTTGTGGCTGTGGGCGCTGCCATCTTTGAGGGTGTGGCAGTCAATTAGCATATTCCCTCCTTATTGGCTGTGGGTGCCGCCATCTTTGTGACAGCGTGTCAATTAGCATATTCCCTCTTTGTTAGATAGGATTACTATATATTTATTACTGTATTGTATATTTTTTACTATTGTATGTAATACATCTTTTATTTCAGTAAAGTCCTATCTAATAAAAGAGTAATATGCAAATTGACCATCACACCAACACACAAGATGGCCGCCCCCATGTGGACACAAGATGGCCAGCAGGGGAGGGCAGTTGGGAGGGACCAGGCCTGAAAGGAAGGGCAGTTGGGGGCGATCAGGCCTGCAGGAGGGGGCAGTTGGGAGGGTCCAAGTCTGAAAGGAAGGGCAGTTGGGGGCGATCAGGCCTGCAGGGGAGAGCAGTTGGGAGGGTCCAGGCCTGAAAGGAAGGGCAGTTGGGGGCGATCAGGCCTGCAGGAGAGGGCAGTTGGGGGGACCAGGCCTGCAGGGGAGGGCAGTTGGGGAGGGACCAGGCCTGCAGGGGAGGGCAATTGGGGGGGACCAGGCCGGTAGGGGAGCAGTTAGGCACTGATCAGGCTGGCAGGGGAGTGGTTAGGGGGTGATCAGCTTGGCAGGCAGAAGCAGTTATGGGCAATCAGGCAGGCAGGCAGGCAGTCAAGCAGTTGGGAACCAGCAGTCCTGGATTGTGAGAGGGATGTCCAACTACCTGTTGAGGCCGGGATTGGGCCTAAACAGGCAGTTGGACATCCCTCGAGGGGTCCCAGATTGGAGAGGGTGCAGACTGGGCTGAGGGACACAGCCCCCCTTTCACGACTTTCGTGCACTGGGCCTCTAGTTTATAATAAATGCGTATATATATCCTATATAGTAAAAGGGTAATATGAAAATAGACCGAACAGCAGAACAACTGAACAACCAATCAAAGCGTAATATGCTAATGATATGCTAAGGTTGCTCAACCACTCGCTATGATGTGCACTGACCACCAGCGGGAAGATGCTCCGACCAGTAGGTTAGCTTGCTGCTGGCGTCCAGCCGATCGGGACTGAGTGAGGTGGGCTGGACACGCCCTGGAGTCCTCCTGCGGTCCCTCTCCGGCCTGAGCATGCAGCGGTCCCTCAGCCTGGCCTGTGCCTTCTCACAATCCGGGACCCCTCGGGGGATGTCGGAGAGCCGGTTTCAGCTCGATCCCACAGGCCACTCCCCTTGGGAGGGCACCAGATGCAGGGCTCATAGCTGGTAAGCGCTGCTGCAGCAGCACGAGCCTCTCCCGATTGGGACTGATTGGGCGCGAGCCTGCAGCAGGCACAGTGGGGCCAGGATGAGTGAGAGTGGCAGGTAGGAGCTGCAGGCAGTGTTGGACTGTGGATTTCAGCCCAATCCCTGCAGGCCACCTAGAGGGACCCTACCCATGCACAAATTCGTGCACTGGGCCTCTAGTATGAACCTAATTTTGGAGACTAAGTTGTTAAGCATTTACCAGCACACCACCAGAGGTAAATAATCAGTGCCTTCAGGGAGTTCCTTAGTGGAGGAGATAGATATATAATCACAGAGATACCTAAGTGTGTGAAGGACACTGGAGGAAGGGCCATTGAAAGTCCAATGAAAGTATATGACAAGGTACTTAATCTGGGCTGGAGGAGGAGTTTGGGAAGGCCTCAGGGAAATGAACCTATATAGGAGTGGTTCTCAACCTTCCTAATGCCGTGACCCTTTAATACAGTTCCTCATGTTGTGGTGACCCCCAACCATAAAATTATTTTCGTTGCTACTTCATAACTGTAATTTTGCTACTGTTATGAATCGTAATGTAAATATCTGATATGCAGGATGTATTTTCATTGTTACAAATTGAACATAATTAAAGCATAGTGATTAATCACAAAAACAATATGTAATTATATATGTGTTTTTCAATGGTCTTAGGCGACCCCTGTGAAAGGGTCGTTCGACCCCTAAAGGGGTCGCGACCCACAGGTTGAGAACCACTGCTATATAGTAAAAGGCTAATACGCAAATTGACTGAATGGCAGAACGACTGGTTTCTATGACGCGTACTGACCATCAGGGGGCAGATGCTCAACGTAGGAGCTTCCCCCTGGTGGTCATTGCGCTCCCACAGGGGGAGCACCTCTCAGCCAGAAGCCTGGCTCATGCTGGCGAGCGCAGTGGCAGGGGCTAAGCCATCAGGCGGACATCGTCCGAGGGCTTCCGGACTGGGAGAGGGCGCAGGCCGGGCTGAGGGATCCCCATCCCCCAGTGCATGAATTTCGTGCACCAGGCCTCTAGTACTATTTATATTAAGCACAGACTACAGATGACTGGGGAATGTAGGAGCACCTCGGGCAGAGGGAACAGCTTCTGGGTGAGGAAGTGTGCAGGCTTGAAGAACAAAAGGAGCAGTTCCTGTGACTGGAGTATGAGGATAAGAGCGAAGGAGGTGGGCGTTCTGGAAAGAAAGGTGGGTGTGGACCAGATTGTGTGAGTGCTACCTATAGGTCATGTGAAGGTCGTGTTAACAATCTAAGGATTCTGCTTTTAGGCAGGTTGGCCACTCAGTTACTACAGACACATAAAGGCAGTTCTCCATTTGGCTAACTAGATGTGGCTTCAATAAAGAGGTGTTAATATTTTTTGGTGAAGTAAATACTTAAATTGGACAAATGTGAATTACCAACTTACTGTGTGCAGGACTTTGTGCTAATGGTTTTCAAGGACACAGAAATTGCAAACATTGTCTTTGTCCACTGGTGATGCATTGTGGGGGGAGCAGCCAGATATCTGTAGAGTTCTGCGCTTGGGCCACGAAGTATCAAGCGCACTGTACATGCGCACCCACACGTGGTATTTTGTGGAAGAGCCACACTCAAGGGGCCAAAGAGCCGCATGTGGCTCGCGAGCCGCAGTTTGCTGACCACTGCTAGACAAAGGGGGTGGAGGCAACTAGAGAAGGCCTCAGCAATTTTTTAAAATAACCCAATGGGAGACAGGAAGACCTTGGCAACCTATTAGAAAATAGGTGATCAAATAGTACTCAGCCAATGAGGAACTGGAGGAAGGTCTAAATAAATAGGCTATGTTTCTTGCCCTACTCGTGATCCTGTACAAATGGATGCCTGCTCTCAAGAGTGTTATTAAAAAAAAAAAAAAAAAGAGTGTTATTAAAAGTCTCATTTTCTCCATGCTTCTGTTTCCTAGTCCGTCATTTGAAATTTGGGCAGGTGAGCCATTTCTCACAATGCAAATTAAAGTCTATTAGTCCATGTGTGGAGTCCCACATGACCATAAGCCACGTGGGTGCAGGGATGTGCTCCCCCACCACAGGAATGTCAGGAACCCATTACATGCTAAGGAGAAGGAGGAGGCAAGAGGAAGCACACCACTTTTAATCTAGGGGGTGGATACAGCCTTGCTAGCTCCTGATGGGTTCTTTTCCAGAATCTGCCTTAGCAACATCCTTGGGATTGGTTTATGTGTATTACTGCCTTGTGATTGGTTATCTGCAAGCTGTCTGTCTTAGCAACATTCATACATTTTAAAGTTTATGTCTCCTGTGTGTGTGCCCTTCCTTCCCTGCCCAGTTGGGGTGCCTTAGTAACAACCTAGCTGGCCTTTCTGGTTTTATTTACCTCTCCCCGCCTTGGTCTTGATTCCTGACTACCTAGCTTCTCTCTGTCTCCTCAAAAATAGTTTATAACTAGAGGGCAGTGCACAAAAATTTGTGCACTCAGGTGGGGGGTCCCTCAGCCCGGCCTGTGCCCTCTTGCAGTCTGGGACCCCTCGGGGGATAACCACCTGCTGGCTTAGGCCTGCCTCCGGGGGATTAGGCCTAAGCTGGCAGTCAGACATCCCTCTGGCAGCCCGGGAGCCCTTGGGGGATGCCCACTTGCCAGCGGAGAGCAGGCCTAAGCTGCAGTCGGACATCCTTGGCGCTGCTGAGGAGGCGGGAGAGGCTCCCACCACCACTGCTGTACTGGCAGCCGTCAGCCTGGCTTGTGACTGAGCAGAGCTCCCCCTGTGGGAGCACACTGACCACCAGGGGGCAGCTCCTGCATTGAGCGTCTGCCCCCTGGTGGTCAGTGTGTGTCATAGTGACCAGTCATTCCCAGTCTTTCTGCTGTTAGGGTCAATTTGCATATTACCCTTTTATTATATAGGATAGAGGCCTGGTGCATGGGTGGGGGCCAGCTGGTTTGCCCTGAAGGGTGTCCCGGATCAGGGTGGGGGTCCCGCTGGGGTGCCTGGCCAGCCTGGGTGAGGGGCTGAAGGCCGTTTTCAGACTGGCCACACCCCCTTCAGGGTGGGGGTCCCTGCTGGAGTGCCTGGCCAGCCTGGGTGAGGGGCTGAGGGCCATTTTCAGGCTGGCCACACCCCATTCAGGGTGGGGGGTCCTGCTGGCGTGCCTGGCCAGCCTGGGTGAGTGGCTGATGGCTGTTTGCAGGCTGGCCACAGCCCCTTCAGGGTGGTGATCCCCACTGGGGAGCCTGGCCAGCCTGGGTGAGGGGCTGAGGGCTGTTTGCAGGCTGGCCACAGCCCCTTCAGGGTAGTGTCTCACTGGGTGCCTGGCCAGCCTGG